>NC_057810.1:666401158-666430637 GCF_018294505.1 Triticum aestivum | reverse complement strand
GGCACTCCGGTTTTCTCCGAAATCACCCGGAACACTTCCTGTGTCCGAATATAGTCATCCAGTATATCAATCTTTATGTCTCGACCATTTCGAGACTCCTTGTCATGTCCGTGATCACATCCGGGACTCCGAACAAACTTCGATACATCAAAACTTATAAACTCATAATAAAACTGTCATCGTAACGTTAAGCGTGCGGACCCTACGGGTTCGAGAACTATGTAGACATGACCTAGAACCCTTCTCGGTCAATAACCAATAGCGGGACCTGGATGCCCATACTGGTTCCTACATATTCTACGAAGATCTTTATCGGTCAAACCGCATAACAACATACGTTGTTCCCTTTGTCATCGGTATGTTACTTGCCCGAGATTTGATCGTCGGTATCCAATATCTCGTTACCGGCAAGTCTCTTTACTCGTTCTGTAATACGTCATCTCATAACTAACTTATTAGTTATAATGCTTGCAAGGCTTAAGTGATGAGTATTACCGAGAGGGCCCAGAGATACCTCTCCGACAATCGGAGTGACAAAACCTAATCTCGAAATACGCCAACTCAACATGTACCTTCGGAGACACCTGTAGTACTCCTTTATAATTACCCAGTTACGTTGTGACGTTTGGTAGTACCCAAAGTGTTCCTCCGATAAACGGGAGTTGCATAATTCTCATAGTTACAGGAACATGTATAAGTCATGAAGAAAGCAATAGCAATATACTAAACGATCAAGTGCTAGGCTAACAGAATGGGTCATGTCAATCACATCATTCTCCTAATGATGTGATCCCATTAATCAAATGACAACACATGTCTATGGTTAGGAAAGAAAACCATCTTTGATTAATGAGCTAGTCAAGTAGAGGCATACTAGTGACTATATGTTTGTCTATGTATTCATACATGTATCATGTTTCCGGTTAATACAATTATAGCATGAATAATAAACATTTATCATGAAATAAGGAAATAAATAATAACTTTATTATTGCCTCTAGGACATATTTCCTTCAATGCGATCTATCTCTAATCCGGCAAGAGCCCGCTGAGACAGTACATCACTACTGGGCCAGATTCCTCCTGGTTATGGACAGGATAAAGGACTGCCGAGAGGAAAACGCAATCTCAATTTTTTGCAATAATTGCACGGACGAGGGAATCTTGAACGTCGTCAGCCGTCGTGAAATTACATGCTTCGCCGACCTGGCGTTCATAGTAAGTACTTGTCACAGCCCTAGATTATTGCTTGTATTAGTTGCATCATAGAGCACTCATGAATCATGTCTAAATTTCTGAAACTTGAACTAAGGAAATTAGAAAGCCTCAAAAACTTTTAAAAGAAGGGCAAGAACCCTTCAAATTGCATTCAGTGATTCCTAAATGTCCTAAAAATCATTTTGGTAATTTTGGCAAGAGATATATATCAAACCAAAATTCTGGAACATTTTTTGGAATATTTTGGGACATTGAATTTAAATCATATTCTATTTGAATTTGGAATTATATTCATAATATATAATGAATATATTTTCAAATGACCTGAGATATTTTATGTATATGTGGAGAAGTCCATTAAGT
The DNA here is from genome assembly GCF_018294505.1 of Triticum aestivum. NCBI lineage: Eukaryota > Viridiplantae > Streptophyta > Magnoliopsida > Poales > Poaceae > Triticum > Triticum aestivum. The sequence goes on along the minus strand of NC_057810.1, from coordinate 666,429,056 downwards.
GACTTAAAAATATCCAGGGGAGTTTTGGCACTGTTTTCAAATTTTGTTTGAATTAGAATTCAGTGGCAATTAAATAAAACAAAACAGAAGAAAAATAAAAAAAGAGCAGAAGACCTACCTGTCGCTTACCTGGACCTACCTGGCTGGCTCAGCTCCTGCACGGCCCAACACTGCTGGCCCAGCCCACCGCGACCTACTGTCGTCTTCCTCCCCTCGCCCCAAAGCTGCTGCTGTCGCCGTGAGAAAGCGCCCGCGCACGCAGGCTCCACCTCCTGCTTCGTGCTGGAGGCTCAACCTCCTCCCTGTCCCCGCGCCTGGAGACGCCTCGACCCCCTCTGTTCTCCCCCCTCTTTCCTGGCTCTCCCCCTCGCTTGCCCGCAGCCATGGCCGAATGCCACCATCGCCACCAACGCCGTTCGCCGCGGCCACAGCCACCGCCTAGCCTTCCGAACTGTCCAGGAGCTCCACCTCCATCGTCTACGCCTCCTCAAGGACACACGCGCCGCCGGACGCCCCCGAACGCCCACACCGCCGCCTTCTTCAACCTTCAGCCCCGTCGATCGCCGTCGTCGATTCGCCCTCGACAAGACATCTTCGAGCCCACTAACCCTCCCAACGGACTCGCGGTGAGCCCCTGAGTCGTTTCCCCCTTCTTCCCTGGTCGCTTTTGACCTCTAGGCCATAGCCCCGTCGTGGCCGAGAGCTCCATGCCGCCGCCGCGTAGCTCGTCGTCGTTTGAGCTAGCATCTGTCACGGCCGAGCACATATTTGTGCTTCTCGCATCATCAGGAGTCTGCTGAGACCCTCCACTAGTTTCCCCGTGCACTGGAGCTCCATTCTCGTTGAGGTCCGAACTCCGGCGCCGCCGCGAGCTCGTTTCCGGTGAGCTCCGGCCACCACAGCCGCTGCCGCTCACCCAACTGGATGCGGTGCACCTTTAGCTACCTGTAGGAGCAAACCACGCGTCGAATAGTGCTCTGTAGCGAGCACACGGTGCATCTCCGCCGTCGGCCATGGTCGTCGCCGGCGACACTCCGGCGAGCTGACGTGGCACCGCCATTAGTGGCTAATGACGCCACTAACTACACCCGTAGCTCACTGACACATGGGCCCCACGCCCTAATTAACCCCGGGTTCTATTTCCTATTTACTTTAGATTAACTCAGCGGGACCCACGCGTCAGAGTTAACCCAGCTGACGTGGCCGTTGACTTGGCCCACCTGTCAGTGTCACTAACTAGCCCCAGTCACTGACCAGTGGACCCCACTGGTCAGGTTTGACCTGGAGGCGCCCAGTTGACCTCATGCTGACGCAGTATTTGTTTCTTGGATTTTAATAAATCAGAAATGATTTATTATTTTCAGAAAATGCCGAAAACTTCTAAAAATCATATAAAATCAACCGCAACTCCGAATGAAATAATTTATATATGAAAAATGATCAGAAAAATCCAATCTATCCATCTGTACCATTTTCATGCATGTTAGAGCAACTTATGACTACTGTTTAGGACAATTCAATTAAATGGCATTTAAATATCCACATATGGAGTTTGAATTTGAATCTTTGATTCAAACCAACTTCATTTAACCTGTTGCTAGTTGCATTAGCTCAAAACACAGCATATTGCCATGTCATGATCATGCATCATATTGTGCATTGCATTGATTGTGTTTTTCCTTGTTTGTCGGTGTTTGTCCCCTCTTAGTAGACGACGTTCCGACGATGAGTTCGATGACACCGATGAAGAACTATATTATCTTCAGAAGTGCCAGGCAAGCAAAACCCCCTTGTTCATTCTGATACAATCCCACTCTCTCGCTCCTGCTCTCTTTTACTGCATTAGGACAACAACGATTCATCTGTTACTTGCTGCGGTAGCTGAACCCCTTTATCCTTTGCATGACCTGTCATTGCCACAGTAAATAGATGAAACCCACTAGCATGAGTAGGAGTTGTTTGAGCCCTGATGTGCCTACTCATTCATGCTTGTTTGTCATGCCTGCTATTGCTTAGAGTTGTGTCAGGTCTGATTCATCGGGGATGAATCAGAGATGTGTGGACATGTCCTACTGTTGAGAGCTAAGTGTGTGAACACGATTTGGTAAAGGTAGCGGTGAGAGGCCATGTAGGAGTACATGGTGGGTTGTCTCATTGCAGCCATCCTCAGGAACTGAGTTTTGTGTTTGTGATCCATGATCAGTTACTACCACACATTGGGTTCCGGTAACTCGACCCCTCTCGACTTATTAATCAACATGGTCTCTGTCCAAGAGTTGCAACTAGTTTCTGGTGTTTGTAGGTAGTGTTAGTAGTCTACCAAGTGGCACCCGGTACAGGTGGGCTTGGGACAGACTAGGCACAGTGGCCCGGTGTACCAAGTGGCACCCGGATGGTGGACTTGGGAACCCTGCACACATCGTTTGGGGCCGTGAGCGACACCCCGGCCGGATCTCCTCGCAGATGGAACCCGAATAGGCGATAAACCTGGACGAGAGACTTGTGTGGTTAGTCAGGTCGTGGCCGACACCCTCGCTGGGCTTCCGCTTGAAGGTTGCCGAGTACATGTCGTGTAAACGGCGGTAAGTGGTGAGAGCATGTGTGAAGAAGTACACCCCTGCAGGGTTAATATAATCTATTCGAATAGTTGTGTCCCCAGAAAAGGACTTCTGGGTTGCCTGTACAGTTCATAGACAAGTGAAATTGGATACTCTAAAAATGCGCAAGATAAGTGTGAGTGCTATGGATGGCGTTCTCGTAGGGAGACGGGAGCGGATCCATAGTGGTGTATTGATATGGTGAATATGTGGACTCGTGTGCGCCACCTCAAAAGAGTTACTTGCAGTCGTAGTTCAGGATAGCCACCGAGTCAAAGATGGCTTGCTGCAGTTAAACCCCACCATCCCCTTTGTTGATAATGATGCATATGTAGATAGATCTGATGTAAGTCTTGCTGGGTACATTTGTACTCACGTTTGCCTATTTTATGTTTTCGCAGAGAGACTTCAGTCTCGCTAGTAGTACCGCGTGGACTTCGATGTTTAGCTTGTTACCTCAGCTACGATCTTGTGCCCTCGGCAGGATCTGGTAGTTAGTCAGGCTTTTCAGCCTTTTTCATTTATAGATGTCTGTACTCAGACATGTTAAGCTTCCTCTTGTGCTCTGACTTGTATGCTCTGAATGCTGGGTCGAGAGACCCATGTTTGTAATATCTCGCTCCTCGAAGCCTATTGAATAAAATACTTGAGTCATAGAGTCATGTTGTGATGCCATGTTGTATTTGCACATATCGAGCATATTGTGTGTATGTTATTGAAATGCTTGGTATGTGTGGGATCTGACAACCTAGTTGTTTATCCATGGTAGCCTCTCTTACCGGGAAATGTCTCCTAGTGTTTCCACTGAGCCATGGTAGCTTGCTACTGCTTCGGAACACTTAGGCTGGCCGGCATGTGTCCTTCTTCGTTCCTGTGTCTGTCCCTTCGGGGAAATATCACACGATGAATACCAGAGTCCTGTTAGCCCGCTGCAGCCCGGTTCACCGGAGTCCTGCTAGCCCAGTGCTACAGCCTGGATTCACTTGCTGATGACCGACACGTTCGATGCTGGGTCATGGATGCCTGTCCCTGTAAGTTTGCGCCACTTTGGGTTTACGACTAGCCATGTCAGCCCGGGCTCCTTATCATATGGATGCTAGCGACACTATCATATACGTGTGCCAAAAGGTGCAAACGGTCCCAGGCAAAGGTAAGGCGACACCCGTGGGAATACCGTGCGTGAGGCCGCAAAGTGATACAAGGTGTTACATGCTAGATCGATGTGTCATTGAGTCGGGGTCCTGACAGCTTTGGTATCAGAGCTTGACTGCCTGTAGGATTACCAAGCCAAACTGGTCGAAGTTGAGTCTAGAAATTCTTTACTTATATAAGGGAATTGATTGTGGGATGGAACGTAAGGCTCTTTTACTCCTTATACCTTATGCCCTTATGATCTGAGTCATCCTATCTTTCCTACGGGGTTAAGGAACTAGGCTTTCTCTTTCTTCTATCAGGATCACGTGTTACTAATCCGTAGACCTATAGGATTGATGGTTCTAAGCTTGAGTTCAGTTCCTACTATCCTCTGTATGTTAACTGTTGATCTTGAAACCTTGATATTGTGCTTCTGAGTGGCTATGCCACCATTTTTGTAGCATGTCTCCAATCTTTTGAGCATTTACAGCCGTTATGCTGTCCGAGTCATTCCAGGTTTCTATATAGTCTGATGCACTTGCAAATCCTTTCCCTATGGTTTTGATGTTCCTTTGGGCCAGGTTAATCACACTAATTGTTGAGTTGAGGTATTCTATTGCCTCGACATATATGTTGGAATCATTATTATGACCCTAGGTATCTAGAGTATCACCTAGTAATCTAGCCACGTTTTGTATTCCCAGTGTGATGATTCTGGCCATCATTCTCGAAAGCGTCCCGTGATGCAATTTAGTTAGTAGGTATTCTACTCGTGGGTCTTGAACCCGAAACTCACCCTACTCACTTCATGTTGATAGTGTTTGCTCGTTCCTTTAGGTTATTAGTAACCTTTGCATTAGTCCTCAAGGTTCGTGGTATTTCCTTCTTCCAAATACTATGAACCACTTTATGGCAGAAGTTTCTTGGATCAAAATATCATAACAGGAGTGCTCTCGATGAGTGCTTCATTCTATATTGTGACTCAGCCAGTTCTACTTTTCTGCATGGGTTATCCGGAAGAAACTTGTTGAACTTGTTTCGACATACTAACCTATGCATCCACTACTCAGAAAACTGTATGTTCCTTTGAGTTGTCCCGCTTTAATTGTCTTCCGATCCTTGTCTATCAGTTGATAGTCAAGTTTATGTCGTGCATTCGTGTTGTTTGATGCCTATTATTCTTGTGTTCTGTCAAGCCATTCTATCCCAGAATGACTAGGAGAAATGAACTCTAATACCTCATCCATATCTAGGATTGGGTCAAAGTAGTCATACTCCGCAGATCAAATACTAATCCAGTTTTTGTTCTGTTCTACTCTGAAGTATTACCCTCTTTATGTCAAGAAAGTCATAGGAATTACACATCATCTTATGAATTCTTGGTGCAGTGATACTTCTCGCCATCATTATTCATTTCTCGGTCCCCGTGTTGTTGAACCGGAATGCCGACAAGTGAATCGTGATGTGTGAAATCAATACTCCTAGCAACCTTGTTGCTTGGTAGTTAAAGGGCAATAATTTCATTCTTAGCGTGTTGGTTTTTGAATCATCATTCTAAGACTGATCGTGCTACCTAGTCGTTATTTCCGGTGCACTCCTCGATCAATGAGTTGGGATTGTGCCAATCCCTAGCTCTTGTGATCATATCGTCTTGCCCTGAAAAGCAAGATTGTTCTCGAGCCTAATAGCATATCGGTGGTTCGTGATTTTTCGATTATCTTCTCGGAAGTATCACCAGGTTGTCACTGACCGCTATGTTGAGCTCGTGACCAAGTTGGTTTTCGAAACCACCCTTTCTCCAAGAATCCGTGTTGGATACCCTGAGCTAGTTGGATAAGCTAAACAACAACTTGGAGAGTTGGAAGAAAAAAAAACTTGTCCGACTCAGTTCATTTTAAGGGATATCTTTTGTGTGTGTGTTGAAGAAAGATGATATCTTCATCAGTTGCTCCTCGTGATCAGTTGTTGGATCTATTGTCTTGTCCAACCTTTGATTTGGGCGTGAGCTATCCTCAAATCAAGTCAGAACCAACGATGCTCGTAATGTTGTCTTATTCATGGTTGAACCCTCGGGCATACACCATTACATCTTTTGGTCTGACCAATGCTATCACCTTGTTCACCTAGTCGTGGAATTCCATCTTCATGGAAATCTCGATGATTTGTTGTTGATCCCATCAACATCATTTATTCTTCTCCAAGATCTTGTTGGACAATAAGTTAGTGTTGGAAACTTTTGAAAGCATTTTCTTCATGCTAGTTCATGAAGCATATGTTCGGATGAAAGAAGTGACTTCCTCTAGATCATGTGCATTTAATGCAAGTTGCCGCCGTGAGTTAGAGAAAGTTAGTTTTGCTTCCTCTGGAATCATCCCAAGTCAGTCATGCACACGTGCGAAGTATTCTGTGGTCTGGAGACTTGCAACCTTCATTCCATATGTGTCCCGAGCACGCCAAGCCACTGATTGACTTGCTCAAGGATAAGAAGTTCATCGATAAGTGCACAAGGACTTCGATATCCTCGATGATGGTTCCCCACCGGAACTCGGTAGTGTTTTATTATAAGACTACCATGGGATAATGTTTGTCTAGGACAATGTGTTCGCATGTTTGTAGCAGAACCAGCTCATGTTTTGGAGCTTACTATCGTAGTTCATTTCCCGAGAATCTCGCAACGTCATCTCGTCGATTGTGCTGCAAACTTTCATTTTCTTTCTGGACTCGATGAGTCTGGAATATCCTGACATTAACCAGATCTGAATCTCAGGCAGATATGATGGTTGGAACGTTTCCCAAGAACTATAATACTGGTCTCACCGTAACCGGTAAAATGGATGTCATGGCCAACACACCCAGCCGGAAGACCTATTATTGTAGTATCTTGATTGAGGAAGTTGGCCACCTCCCCATAAGGATTTCCTAGGATTTACTCAAGTAGTTGTTCCTTATGGATTTTGTGTTCCCGAAGTCCGACCTTTTACTTGATGTTCTAGATATCAAACCATTTCAATAAATGGGTATGCTAGCACATCAAGGAGAACATTAGAAGCGGAGTGCTAAATGTCTCTCGGTCGATTATCCAGATTTTGTTTCCTTGGCCTCGCTAAGGTGAAATCTGAGAAGGTGTTATCTTCCTTTGCATCTGCATCTTCCACCAGTATTCATCATGGTAGTATGTTGTGTTGCCAGGATCCTTGACACGGATATTGGTAAAACCTTGATGAATATGGAGATGCTCAAGTTCTTGAGAGCACGCACAAGCAAAATCATCCCTTGTGTTGTTTTCGACAAGGTAATCCACATCATCCATTCTAATCCGGGTATGTCATTCTACCGACCCCCTCCAAATGATCGCTTGAGGATTGCCTTAGGCTGGTATAAAGAATCTCAATGATCTCTAAATCAAAGGTAATTCTTTTGCCACTTAAGGGGATATTTCTACAAGTCACCTTCTCTAAGGTGCCCCGTTATGGAATCATGGCAATTATCTCATCGCTATCTTGAAAACCATTCACCATCACCTCAAGTGTGGAATTGTTGTCTACCTAGTGAACCTTTGTCATCTGTTTTACTCCATCCCTTCGGGCGTATGTTTCGTGTCTCAACTCGAGAGAGGTTGCTATGTCTCATTCCGTGAGTTGATCCTGAGTTGTTCGACCTTCGAGAAGATCGATTCTTCTAGAGTTTTTCCTTTCCTCTTCTTGTCATGTTAGTTGCAGTTCTCAGAGGAAGACATCGAGACAAAGATGCGGATCAAATCAACACTCTTATGAAGTGCACCCTGGATCGTGAAGATTATACTAGTTTGCGTTCCCCCTTCATCTTACCCTACGCTTGAATCTCGGGCCGAGATTCTTGTTTAGTGGGGGTGAGTTGTCACAGCCCTAGATTATTGCTTGTATTAGTTGCATCATAGAGCACTCATGAATCATGTCTAAATTTCTGAAACTTGAACTGAGGAAATTAGAAAGCCTCAAAAACTTTTAAAAGAAGGGCAAGAACCCTTCAAATTGCATTCAGTGATTCCTAAATGTCCTAAAAATCATTTTGGTAATTTTGGCAAGAGATATATATCAAACCAAAATTTTGGAACATTTTTTGGAATATTTTGGGACATTGAATTTAAATCATATTCTATTTGAATTTGGAATTATATTCATAATATATAATGAATATATTTTCAAATGACCTGAGATATTTTATGTATATGTGGAGAAGTCCATTAAGTGACTTAAAAATATCCAGGGGAGTTTTGGCACTGTTTTCAAATTTTGTTTGAATTAGAATTCATTGGCAATTAAATAAAACAAAACAGAACAAAAATAAAAAAAGAGCAGAAGACCTACCTGTTGCTTACCTGGACCTACCTGGCTGGCTCAGCTCCTGCACGGCCCAACACTGCTGGCCCAGCCCACCGCGACCTACTGTCGTCTTCCTCCCCTCGCCCCAAAGCTGCTGCTTTCGCCGTGAGAAAGCGCCCGCGCACGCAGGTTCCACCTCCTCCTTCGCGCTGGAGGCTCAACCTCCTCCCTGTCCCCGCGCCTGGAGACGCCTCGACCCCCTCTGTTCTCCCCCCTATTTCCTGGCTCTCCCCCTCGCTTGCCCGCAGCCATGGTCGAACGCCACCATCGCCATCGACGCTGTTCGCCGCGGCCACAGCCACTGCCTAGCCTTCCCAACTGTCCAGGAGCTCCACCTCCGTCGTCTACGCCTCCTCAAGGACACACGCACCGCCGGACGCCCCCGAACGCCCACACCGCCGCCTTCTTCAACCTTCGGCCCCGTCGATCGCCGTCGTCGATTCGCCCCCGACAAGACATCTTTGAGCCCACTAACCCTCCCAACGGACTCGCGGTGAGCCCCTGAGTCATTTCCCCCTTCTTCCCTGGTCGCTTTTGACCTCTAGGCCATAGCCCCGTCGTGGCCGAGAGCTCCATGCCGCCGCCGCGTAGCTCGTCGTCGTTTGAGCTAGCATCTGTCACGGCCGAGCACATATTTGTGCTCCTCGCATCGTCAGGAGTCTGCTGAGACCCTCCACTAGTTTCCCCGTGCACCGGAGCTCCATTCTCGTTGAGGTCCGAACTCCGGCGCCGCCGCGAGCTCGTTTCCGGTGACCTCCGGCCACCACAGCCGCTGCCGCTCGCCCAGCTGGATGCGGCGCACCTTTAGCTACCCGTAGGAGCAAACCACGCGTCGAATTGTGCTCCGTAGCGAGCACAGGGTGCATCTCCGCCGTCGGCCATGGTCGTCGCTGGCGACACTCCGGCGAGCTGACGTGGCACCGCCATTAGTGGCTAATGACGCCACTAACTACACCCGTAGCTCACTGACACATGGGCCCCACGCCCTAATTAACCCCGGGTTCTATTTCCTATTTACTTTAGATTAACTCAGCGGGACCCACGTGTCACAGTTAACCCAGCTGACGTGGCCGTTGATCTGGCCCACCTGTCAGTGTCACTAACTAGCCCCAGTCACTGACCAGTGGACCCCACTGGTCAGGTTTGACCTGGAGGCGCCCAGTTGACCTGCTGATGTCACTAATACGTCATGCTGACGCAGTATTTGTTTCTAGGATTTTAATAAATCAGAAATGATTTATTATTTTCAGAAAATGCCCAAAACTTCTAAAAATCATATAAAATCAACCGCAACTCGAAATGAAATAATTTATATATGAAAAATGATCAGAAAAATCCAATCTATCCATATGTACCATTTTCTTGCATGTTAGAGCAACTTATGACTACTGTTTAGGACAATTCAATTAAATGGCATTTAAATATCCACATATGGAGTTTGAATTTGAATCTTTGATTCAAACCAACTTCATTTAACCTGTTGCTAGTTGCATTAGCTCAAAACACAGCATATTACCATGTCATGATCATGCATCATATTGTGCATTGCATTGATTGTGTTTTTCCTTGTTTGTCGGTGTTTGTCCCCTCTCAGTAGACGACGTTCCGACGATGAGTTCGATGACACCGATGAAGAACTATATTATCTTCAGAAGTGCCAGGCAAGCAAAACCCCCTTGTTCATTCCGATACAATCCCACTCTCTCGCTCCTGCTCTCTTTTACTGCATTAGGACAACAACGATTCATCTGTTACTTGCTGCGGTAGCTGAACCCCTTTATCCTTTGCATGACCTGTCATTGCCAAAGTAAATAGATGAAACTCACTAGCATGAGTAGGAGTTGTTTGAGCCCTGATGTGCCTACTCATTCATGCTTGTTTGTCATGCCTGCTATTGCTTAGAGTTGTGTCAGGTCTGATTCATCGGGGATGAATCAGAGATGTGTGGACATGTCCTACTGTTGAGAGCTAAGTGTGTGAACACGATTTGGTAAAGGTAGCGGTGAGAGGCCATGTAGGAGTACATGGTGGGTTGTCTCATTGCAGCCGTCCTCAGGAACCGAGTTCTGTGTTTGTGATCCATGATCAGTTACTACCACACATTGGGTTCCGGTAACTCGACCCCTCTCGACTTATTAATCAACATGATCTCTGTCCAGGAGTTGCAACTAGTTTCTGGTGTTTGTAGGTAGTGTTAGTAGTCTACCAAGTGGCACCCGGTACAGGTGGGCTTGGGACAGACTAGGCACAGTGGCCCGGTGTACCAAGTGGCACCCGGATGGTGGACTTGGGAACCCTGCACACATCGTTTGGGGCCGTGAGCGACACCCCGGCCGGATCTCCTCGCGGATGGAACCCGAACAGGCGATAAACCTGGACGAGAGACTTGTGTGGTTAGTCAGGTCGTGGCCGACACCCTCGCTGGGCTTCCGCTTGAAGGTTGCCGAGTACATGTCGTGTAAACGCCGGTAAGTGGTGAGAGCGTGTGTGAAGAAGTACACCCCTGCAGGGTTAATATAATCTATTCGAATAGCCGTGTCCGTGGAAAAGGACTTCTGGGTTGCCTGTACAGTTCATAGACAAGTGAAATTGGATACTCTAAAAATGCGCAAGATAAGTGTGAGTGCTATGGATGGCGTTCTCGTAGGGAGACGGGAGCGGATCCATAGTGGTGTATTGATATGGTGAATATGTGGACTCGTGTGCGCCACCTCAAAAGAGTTACTTGCAGTCGTAGTTCAGGATAGCCACCGAGTCAAAGCTGGCTTGCTGCAGTTAAACCCCACCATCCCCTTTGTTGATAATGATGCATATGTAGATAGATCTGATGTAAGTCTTGCTGGGTACATTTGTACTCACGTTTGCCTATTTTATGTTTTTGCATAGAGACTTCAGTCTTGCCAGTAGTACCGCGTGGACTTTGACGTTTAGCTTGTTACCTCAGCTACGATCTTGTGCCCTCGGCAGGATCTGGTAGTTAGTCAGGCTTTTCAGCCTTTTTCATTTATAGATGTCTGTACTCAGACATGTTAAGCTTCCGCTTGTGCTCTGACTTGTATGCTTTGAATGCTGGGTCGAGAGACCCATGTTTGTAATATCTCGCTCCTCGGAGCCTATTCAATAAAATACTTGAGTCGTAGAGTCATGTTGTGATGCCATGTTGTATTTGCACATATCGAGCATATTGTGTGTATGTTATTGAAATGCTTGGTATGTGTGGGATCTGACAACCTAGTTGTTTATCCTTGGAAGCCTCTCTTACCGGGAAATGTATCCTAGTGTTTCCACTGAGCCATGGTAGCTTGCTACTGCTCCGAAACACTTAGGCTGGCCGGCATGTGTCTTCTTCGTTCCTGTGTCTGTCCCTTCGAGGAAATGTCACGCGATGAATACCGGAGTCCTGTTAGCCCGCTGCAGCCCGGTTCACCGGAGTTCTGCTAGCCCAGTGCTACAGCCTGGATTCACTCGCTGATGACCGACACGTTCGATGCTGGGTCATGGATGCCTGTCCCTGTAAGTTTGTGCCACTTTGGGTTTACGACTAGCCATGTCAGCCCGGGCTCCTTATCATATGGATGCTAGCGACACTATCATATACGTGTGCCAAAAGGCGCAAACGGTCCCGGGCAAAGGTAAGGCGACACCCGTGGGAATACCGTGCGTGAGGCCGCAAAGTGATATGAGGTGTTACATGCTAGATCGATGTGGCATTGAGTCGGGGTCCTAACAGTACTGTGCGATGGAGAGTTTCTGGACAACCGAAAATAAGTTTTGGGACAATCCGGCCCCGAATACAACCCTAGTCCGCAACAAAAGGGTGCATTACACTCAGGCACCAGATACAAAAACCAAAAAGCAAAAACCCCATAAAGGGCACGGAACCGTACTGGAGGAATGGCTTAGCGGACCCTGTAAAATTCACAGTACAGAAGGCGCCGTCCCAACACATAGCCTTCGAGCATGTTGGATATTACGGCAGGTGGCCAAAAGTCGAGAGGAGCTTCTAGCCCCGGAAAACCACTCCAACAACATCGGTACAGTATCAACAGTCTTTGAGACTTTCGCATCAAATAATATGCGGAAACGAACAATCCGCAGCCTCGCCGAAGTCTACCAAGTAGCAACAAGCAATCCATGGAGCGACACAGCCATCACCTCCAACGCCAGCGACGAACCTAAATTCCGAACAGCCCGAGCTCCAGCCGCACTGGTACTTAGTCCGGCTTTCGACTTACAAAAGTCCTGATGGATGGCGGCAGCGGATTAAACCTCATCTACGAGAAAACCCTTCAAAAAATGGAAATAGACTGGAGCCACATTGAGCGAAGCAGCACAACCTTTAGAGGAATAATCCCTAGCCGGGAGGCACGCTGCACAGGAAAAATCACACTCGATGTGGTATTCGGCTCGCCGGACAATTACAAATCCGAAGAAGTCACGTTCCAAGTGGCCCCGTTCAACAGGGGATATCACGCTATATTAGGACGAGAGGCATTCACAATTTTTCAAGCCATACCCCATTACGGGTACATGAAGCTCAAAATGCCTGGGCCCGACGGAATAATCACTCTCGTTAGTGATCCGGACATAGCACTCCGCGCCGAAAACAAGACAGCCGCATTAGCCTTAGAGGCACTATACGAAGCCCTAGCGGCAGAGGAACTCACCGCGCTGCACTCTAAGGTGAATAGGGACGATGTGATACTCGATAAGAGATCCAAGTCCACCTCCTTTAAACCAGCAGATGAAATAGTAAAATTCCAGGTCCACCCAACGGACCCGACAAAGACGGCCTCCATCGGGGCACAATTGAACCCTGATGTAGACGCCGCACTGCGAGAAATCCTTTGGGAAAATTGGGACATTTTTGCCTGGCACCCCTCGGATATGCCCGGAATCCCACGCAGATTGGCAGAACACAGCCTAAACATCCTAAAAGGATTCAAGCCAGTCAAACAGGCTCTTCGACGATTTTCCGAACCCAAAAGACAGGCAATGGGAGAAGAGCTAGCCAAACTATTGGAAGCCGGATTCATCAGAGACATCAAACATCCGGATTGGCTAGCAAACCTGGTAATGGTACCAAAGAAGGACAAATCCTGGCGCCTATGTGTCGATTTCAAAGACCTAAATAAAGCCTGCCCAAAGGATCCCTTCCCCCTCCCCCGCATCGACCAAATCATCGATGCCACTGCAGGGCGCGACTCATTGTGCTTCCTGGACGCATACTCCGGCTATCATCAAATCAAGATGGCAGAAGCGGATCAAGCCGCAACGGCATTCATCACTCCATATGGACCATTCTGCTTCAACACGATGCCCTTCGGACTTAAAAACGCCGGCGCAACATATCAGCGCATGATTCAGACATGTCTGGCTACCCAGATCGGCAAAACAGTAGAGGCATATGTAGACGACGTAGTCGTCAAAACTAAACACGTCAAAACTCTAGTAGACGACTTGAGGCTCACATTCGACAACCTCAGAGCATATGACATCAAGCTGAATCCGGAAAAATGCGTTTTCGGCGTACCAGCTGGAAAGCTGCTGGGCTTCATCATATCCGGTAGAGGAATTGAAGCAAACCCAGCCAAGATCCGAGCTCTGTCACAGCTAGATATCCCAAAAGACCTCAAGCAAATACAAAAATTGACTGGATGCATGGCGGCTCTAAGCCGCTTTATCTCCCGTCTAGGAGAAAAGGCATTGCCCCTCTATCGCCTCCTTAGGCGCACCGAACACTTCGAGTGGACGGATGCTGCCACCGCCGGACTCGAAGAAATAAAGGCCATATTGGCAACAAATCTGGTCCTGGCTGCGCCCAACCTGGGTGAACCAATGTTGTTATACATCGCAGCAACGCATCAAGTTGTAAGCGCGGTACTCGTCTTCGAACGAGAGACAGAAGGGCATAAATTCCCTATTCAAAAATCAGTATACTACGTATCCACTGTGTTAACCCCCTGCAAGTCCCGTTACCCGCACTATCAGAAGATAGCATACGCGGTGTTCATGGCATCCCGGAAGCTCCGACACTACTTTCAAGAGTGTTCGATAACAGTGGCCTCTGAAGTACCACTTAACGACATTATAAACAACCGCGACGCGACGGGCAGGATTGCAAAATGGGCCATTGAGATCTTACCATTTGATATAACTTACAAACCTCGGCGAGTTATAAAGTCACAAGTTTTGGCTGACTTCGTCGCTGAATGGACCGAAGCCGAACTCCCTAAAGAGTACGGCGCATACTCCAATTGGATTATGCACTTCGACGGCTCTAAAATGTTAGCCGGATTGGGGGCTGGCGTCGTATTGACGTCCCCAACCGGAGACACAGTCCAATACGTACTTCAGATAATGTACACGGACTCCAACAACGCAGCCGAATACGAGGCCCTTTTACATGGTCTCCGGATGGCAATCTCCATGGGCATTCAACGCCTAGAGGTGCGCGGGGATTCAAACCTTGCAATATCCCAAATAAACAGAGACTTTGACGCCAAAGATCCGAAAATGGCAGCATACCGCAACGCTGTCCTAAAAATGTCAACCCGGTTTGAAGGACTTGAATTCCATCACGTAGCCCGGGATAATAACCAAGCAGCCGACGTACTGGCACGCATCGGTGCAAAACGTGACGCTGTCCCTCCTAACATCTTCCTAGAACGGCTCTTCAAGCCATCCGTACTATGGGAAGAGGAGTCCGGAAATAACAAACCGGAACAAGCCGCACCAACCGGCGATTCAGCCGATGACATAACACCTTCAGCCCACGACATAATGGCAGTAATTGCCCCGTGCCCAGAACCATTCCTCGCCTACTTGCTTAGGCAGGAGCTTCCCGAAGACCAAAATGAGGCCCGCTGCATTGTCCGGCGATCTAAAGCCTACAAGGTCTATGAGGGAGAACTTTATAAGAAAAGCACAACCGGAGTCCTTCAAAGGTGTATCTCCGAAGAGGAAGGGCGAAACCTCCTGGCTGAAATTCATGCCAGACTAGGCGGACACCACGCCGCAGCTCGGGCCCTTGTAGGAAAGGCATTCCGTACAGGATTTTATTGGCCGACGGCCCGAGCAGATGCTCAGGACTTAGTCCAAAGATGCGTCGGTTGTCAGCTCTTTGCTAATCAGAGCCATATGCCACCCACCGCCCTCAAAACTATACCCATTACCTGGCCGTTCGCGGTCTGGGGGCTTGACATGGTTGGACCACTTAAAGGGGGAACCCACAAGCAAAGGTACCTATTGGTCATGGTGGATAAATTCACCAAATGGATAGAGGCCAAGCCAGTTAAAACGGCAGAGTCCGGACCAGTGATAGACTTTATATCCGGGGTAGTACACCGTTATGGTGTCCCCCACAGCATCATCACCGATAACAGCACGAACTTCACGGCCGATGAGGTTAAATCATGGTGCAAAAATATGGGCATCAAGCTCGATTACGCTTCAGTCTATCATCCTCAAACCAACGGTCAAGTGGAACGAGCAAATGGTCTAATAATGAGCGGCATCAAACCCAGACTAGTGCGGTCCCTTACGAAATCTGACACGCACTGGGTAGAGGATCTCGACTCCGTACTCTGGGGGCTGCGGACAACGCCTAACCGTACTACCGGATTCACACCATTTTTTATGGTATACGACGCAGAAGCAGTTTTGCCCTGCGACATAATTCATGACTCACCTCGAGTGCGCATGTACGAAGAAAGAGAAGCCGAGTTGGATCGGCAGGACAGCTTGGACGCATTGGAGGAAGAACGCGACGTCGCCAAGGCTCGTTCCGCATTCTATCAGCAGCAGGCTCGAAGATACCAAAGCAGAGAAGTACGGGCCAAGACTTACAACGTTGGCGAACTGGTTCTACGCCTGCCGGACAAGAAAAAGGACAAGCTCAAGCCCAAATGGGAAGGCCCCTTCATCATCGATCAAGTCCTGACCGGCGGAGCGTACCGTCTACAAAATGCATCGGATAATCGACTCGAGCCGAACCCATGGAACGCTGCCTGCCTCCGAAGATTCTATGCCTAGCGCCGGACTAAGAGTTCGTCCCTTTCCCCCCGTCCAATTTTTTTTACTTCAGCTGCCTTTTGTTTATCTTTTTCTTCTCAACCCTATTCATCCAAGCCTTAAAGGGCCTACTTGCGCAACGTTCGCGCGCAATTGATGTGCTATCCGCACTCATTATACCTGGGGGCTTCTTTACCAGAAGCTTAATTATAAGGGCTTCATGCCCAGCACATGTGTCAAGCCTCCACATGTACCTTTTATTCACCATTATATGCATCGATATGACTTAAGTTTTGGCCAAGTTGGGTTGCCTGGCTCCTGTGCTTACCCCTACGTTCCCGATTGTTCGGCTAGGAGGTAAAGGGAGCACCTCTGCGATTGTTACTGCCAGGTCAGCCGGATGTGTACCTCAGACTGGGTGAAGCCGAAAGCTAGCGTTCTTAAGGGAATATTCGGTCGGTGACTTAAAAGATGATTTTTTTATCCACTTATTTATCTGCCCCTAGATGTTTTTCTGCTTTTTTCGCAGCCCGGACATGCACTTTAGGGCATGCCACCCCCAGAGGAAAGGAACCCTTAACGGAACTATTCTCCCTGGAAGATGTTTCTTACTACCCATGTAATATAACATAACTAGTTGGGCACTTGTCTGATAAAGCACTAATAACCCCTACGCCTGGTCTCCATGCATACCCCGGTTGTTTCATAACCGAGAAGGTATTCGGACACACTCCGGACTCTAGGGTCCCGAGGTCGAAGCGAAAAGGTCGGCAAAGACAAACGATCTACAATCCGGCTAGAAGGCATTTTATATGTCATTTTATAATACATTGTCAAATCGACTGATTGTATTCTTCCTCAATCCCGTCTAACAGTTTGTCTAATTTACAATCCTGTTGGGAAAATTTAGCGGCCAGCTCTACTTGGCCGTATACTAAACTCACAGGGATCTCCTTCCCATCGGGCCCCACAGGTCCGACTTCGGCCATGTGGTTGGGATCCGCCTTCTTGTACCACGTCTTTACCATGGCTCAGGCCTCCCTGGCACCTTAGCGGCAGGCCGAAATCTTCCATAAATGGAAGCGCTGCCGCACTCCCTGAAGCTTCTCCACAAGCTCCCCAAGACCCTCGGGTAAGGAGAAGGCTGGCCATAAAGCCTGGATGGCGCCGCTCATTGCCTGCCGAACTCGTTCGATCAGTTGCAACAATTCGGGAAGTTGATCACCCGTTGATACGGGCATCTCCTCCGCAGGGCGACCTGTGAGCATACCTGCAGACATATTCTGTCAAATTGACTTCCTCGCCGAACTCTTCTTTTCAAAGGAGTTCGCTCAAGCACTTACTATAGATGCCGCGACGAAGCCGCTGATTCTCCTTAACGGAGCCCGACAGCTCGGCCCGAACGCCTTTCAGCTCTTCTCCAAGCTGGGCATGGGCATCCTAGAGCTTGTTCCTTTCATGCTGCACCTTATGCAGCACCCTCTCGCCGGCCTTTAGTTGGCGCAGAAGTTCTTGCCTGTCCGAATCTTGTCCGGCAGCACCTGCAACGTCATTTTTTAGACTTGCACAAAGGCCAAACACTACTTATCTTTCTAAAATAACGCGTTACCAGGAGAGGTCCCTGTGTTTCCTCCTGCGCCAGAGAGTGCGGCCTCAAGTTGGGCCTTGCACTCATGCAGCTCCTGAGACAGTTGGGTATTCTTATCAGTAAGATCCTACGTTTCATATGATCCTTAAATCAGTTAATATAACTACTTTAAGTCTCGGGGGCTACTGGCATATACAACTATTAAATCCTCTTACCCGTATGTCTTTTACATACTGCTCCGTGGCTCTGGTAAAACCATCTTGAGCAGCACGAAGGTGCGCGTCCCCCGTGTTAAAGGCATTCAACGCCTCGGGGGAGAAGCACGCGTCACGAAATACTGTCCGGCGGCGCCTGTGATTCAGGGCACTCTCCACCTCAGACTTGGTGGCGGACAGTCTATCGGCATCCTCCGTCGGAGGAACGTCCGGCTCGCGCCTTGCGCTCGCCTCCCCCTCCAGACCAGGTGCTGGAGCCTGGCTGGTAGAGGTTGGATTGGCAACCTCCACGCCCGCAGTCCGGCGGACGCTCTTTTCCCTACAAAAGTCATGAGCACTCAAACGCTTCCTAGGAACGTTGCTCTAAATAATGAATTGTGAGCTACACCTTTGCGGCGACATTTCAGTCCGCGCCACGCTCCTCTTCCGCCTACTGGTCCGGACTGGCCTTTGTTGGCCAGCCGCCGCGGGCTCGGCTTCTCGCCCTAGGGGCGCCTCCTGCACAGCGCCATCGTATACGGTGGTCAGAAATAAGCAAGGAAGGAATGACGGTGTCAGGACTTCGGTCGCAATCACTTGGGAAGCCGGATATAGTCCGGGATAGTCGGCCGTGATGGCGACTAAAGCATTGTCCATGCTGAGCTGGTGGAACACCCCGTCGATTAGCTCCACCATTATGTCCGGATCCTCTTCGGAGGCCGGATCCCGGGATCTCTCTGGATCCTCGGGTTGCGGAGCTGGACTTAGCATGTCCTCCACGATCCGGCGCAGCTCCTGCGTCGAAAGAAGAACACAATATAAGAAACTTAAGTTTCAAAAAGCCTGGGTCGGGCACGCAGAGTGTTCGCTTACCCAAGGCCGGGGATTATTCATGGAGAACCCATTTAACGGGTTCGTCCGAAGGAAATCCTCCTTCTCCCCCTTATACAGGCCGGACAGGATCTTCACCAGATCTTCGACCGAATCCGGCCCTTTGCGGCCATGACGGGTGGCATCGTCCTCCCCGTTGAAATCCCACATGGGGTGGCCCATGTATTGTAGTGGCTGCACCCCCCGCATAATGCATGTCGCCATGACTCCAATCATGGTCAACCCGGCATGGGCCAGTAACCTTATTCGGCCCATCAAATAATGGACGCTCTTGTCTTCCTCCAGTTGGGGGCTCCGCGGACGCCAACTAAGGCGTTTCTTCGGAGGAGCATTGCTGAACTCCGGGAGGCCGATCCGAACAGGGTCCGGCAGCGGAGCGTATTCTATATAAAACCATTCCGAAGGCCAGTCTTCGGACGCCTTCTTAGGGGTTCCGGATGGATATCCGGTCCCGGCAATGCGCCATATTTCGGCGCCGCCCACTTGATATATGGACCCCTCGTGAGAACGGGGTACAAGACAGAACAACCTCTTCCACAACGCGAAATGGGGCTCGACGCCCAGGAATAGCTCGCAAAGAGCTACGTAACCCGCAATATGCAGGATTGAGGCGGGCGTGAGGTGATGAAGCTGGAGTCCGTAGAACTCCAGGAGCCCGCGGAGGAATGGATGTACAGGAAATCCGATCCCCCTTATCATATAGGGGACGAAGCATACCCGCTCCCCTTTGTTGCGATTTGGGGTAACCTCCGCTTGCTTCCCACCTTTGTAGGTGGCCAGCCCGGCTCGAACCGGAACCATGAAGGCCGGAGGGAGATATCCCCCCGCTTGGAGCTTCACCAGCTCGTTGTGCGGAACAGAGCATCTCCTCCAATCTCCTGGCGAAGGGCTGGGAGCGCGAGAAGAGGAGCCGCGTTGACGGTCCATGATGGAATGGATTCTTGGTCGAAAGCGCTCCGATGAGTATTTGCGGGAGGAAGATGGTGATTTGGATCTGGATTCTTGCCTCCCTTATAGGCAGATTATTCGCACAACTAGGGGGTAAAACATAAAAGACACCCTGGCTTTTCACATTCGCGCGACGCGTGGAAGAAGGCCATTATTGGGCGTGAAAGCCAAGACGCGCAACATTAATGAGGAAGTCGGACACTGTTCGGCAGGTACGTAGAACTTGAAGGAGAACCCGCCTTGCAACACCGAAGACTACACACATGCTGGACTTATCATCATTGAAGCCTGGTTCGGGGGCTACTGAGGGAGTCCCGGATTAGGGGGTGTCCAGATAGCCGGACTACCATCATCGGCCGGACTATCATCATCAACCGGACTCCAAGACTATGAAGATACAAGATTGAAGACTTCGTCCCGTGTCCGGATGGGACTTTCCTTGGCGTGGAGGGCAAGCTTGGCGATACGGATACGTAGATCTCCTACCATTGTAACCGACTCTATGTAACCCTAGCCCTCTCCGGTGTCTATATAAACCGGATGGCTCTAGTCCGTAGGACACAACAACAACCATTACAATCATACCATAGGCTAGCTTCTAGGGTTTAGCCTCCTTGATCTCGTGGTAGATCCACTCTTGTAAACATCTACAATATCAATATCAATCAAGCAAGACGTAGGGTTTTACCTCCATCAAGAGGGCCCAAACCTGGGTAAAACATCGTGTCCCTTGTCTCCTGTTACCATCCGCCTAGACGCACAGTTCGGGACCCCCTACCCGAGATCCGCCGGTTTTGACACCGACAGTCATCATTGTATGACTCCTCAAAAGTCAAACGATGAACACACTCTTCCTCAAGAGCATTAGAGAGATCTGATATCTCATCGGCATAGTCACGACTATGACCTTCCATCTTAGAGATGGTTTCTTCGTGAGCCTCGATCATGTCATTAGCCTCACCAAGTTGTTCCAAGAGAGCAACAACATGCTTCTTGGACTTGCCCTTGAGCTTACTAATAAAAGACTCAAATTCATTCACTTCTTCATTAGACCCCTCATGTTCATCAATGCAATCCTCCACGGAGGGATTAGTAATGATGGTGGTTTTAATGTTGGGGGTTACCTTGTTTGAAGCTTTAGCCATGAGGCACTTGGCGGTGATGTTCTCGTTGGGTGAATCAAAGAGAGACTCCCGGGGAGTAGTAGCAATGGCAACGGATGCCATGGCCATCGCTTCTCCATTTTCATCATCATCTTCATCCTCTTGGTATTCTTCTTGAACCACCAACCCACGAGTGGGAGTCTTCTTGGCGAAGTTGTTCTTGTTGGGGAAGGACTTGGCTTTGTCTTTTCGGATGAACTTGCCACCATTGTCTTCCCGCTTCTCGTAAGGACAATCCGCAACGAAATGGCTCACATTGCCACAGTTGAAGCAAGTTCTAACTCGTTGCTTGCCCTTGACGCCACTTGAGATGTTCTTGTTGAAGTTGGTTCTTGTACTCTTCTTGCTCCAAAATTGTCTTGAAGCAAGGGACATGTGCTCATGATAATCATATTTGGTGTCTTCGGGGTTGCTCTCCTCATCTTCCACTTCTTCCTCTTCTTCCATAATAACCTTGGCCTTCAAAGCAAGGTTGGGCTTCTTTGCCCTTTGAGAATGGAGCACCGCATTGTCGGCAGTCTTGTCCAAGATGCTCATTGCAACGAACTCATCCAACACTTCACTTGAGGTCATGGAGTGGAAGTCCGGTCTTTGACGAATGACGGAGGACATGGCCTTGTTGTAGGGCATCATGGCCTTGAGGAACTTGCGCTTGATCCAATTGTCATCCGTGTCCTTGCTTCCATGATCTCGGAGTGAGACCGCGAGTTTGGTCACTCTTCGAAAGAGCTCACGAGGTTCTTCATCTTCTTTCATTGCAAACTCATCGGCTTCATCTTGCACCACTTCATAGTTGGAGCGTTGAATGCTAGCACTTCCTCGATAGAGAGACACAACACATTTCCATGCGTCTTTAGCCATGGCATGAGGTCGAAGATGAGGGAGATCTTCGGGAAGGATTGCATCTTGGATGATGAAGAGAGCACTCTCATTGAATTGGTTGTCCACGGCTTCTCGAGGGGTGAAGTTGCTCGGGTCATGAGGATAGAAACCTTCTTCAATGATTCTCCAAAGGTTAGTATTCACATGTTTTAAATGACGCTTGAAGCGATAAACCCAAGAATCAAAATCTTCATGTTTCTCATACTTAGGAGGAGGACCGGCATGATTCAAATGAGTAGAGGGAATCGGTCCTCCATAGATTGGGGGTTCCACATGGGCAAAGATGCCGGTGCCATTTCTACCACTAGTAGAAGGACTCTTTTCACTATTAGCTTCCCCCTTGTCGGAGGTCGCATCCGTCACCTTGTTAGTGGGATCACCCACTTTCTCGGCGAGGTGGACAGTTTAAGCCCTTCAAGAAATTTAGTAAGCATGCTTTCAACCTTGGTCGTCATGGAGTCTTTCAATGTGTCTAGAGCCACATTGAATTCCTCACGAGAGACCAAGGTTCCCCCCATCGGCCATAGACGAGACGGGATTCACACCAGAGTGCTCCTCCGCACCGTCTGTGGTGTCAACCATACTCTTCAGACGACAAAGTCCTTAATAAAGAGACGAGGCTCTGATACCAATTGAAAGAATCGATATGGTTGACTAGAGGGGGGGGGGGTGAATAGGCAACTAACAATTTTTAGCTTTTATTTAACAAATTAAACTTTGCATCAAAGTAGGTTGTCTAGATATGCAAATAGGTGAACAACCTATATGATGCAACAACAACAAGTACACGAGCAAGTAAGGGAAACAACACAAGTAAACTTGCAAAAGTAAAGGCGCGAGATAACCAAGAGTGGAGCCGGTGGAGACGAGGATGTGTTACCGAAATTCCTTCCTTTTGAGGGGAAGTACGTCTTCGTTGGAGCGGTGTGGAGGCACAATGCTCCCCAAGAAGCCACTAGGGCCACCGTATTCTCCTCACGCCCTCACACAATGTGAGATGCCGTGATTCCACTATTGGTGCCCTTGAAGGCGGCGACCGAACCTTTACAAACAAGGTTGGGGCAATCTCCACAACAATTGGAGGCTCCCAACAACACCATGAAGCTTCACCACAATGGAGTATGGCTTCGAGGTGACCTCAACCGTCTAGGGTGCTCAAACACCCAAGAGTAACAAGATTCGCTAGGGATAAGTGGGGGGAATCAAATCTCTCTTGGTGGAAATGTAGATCGGGGCCTTGTCACCCAATCTCGAGCAAATCAACAAGTTTGATTGGCTAGGGAGAGAGATCGGGCGAAAATGGAGCTTGGAGCAACAATGGAGCTTAGGGATGGAAGATGTGGTCCACTAGAGGTAGGAGACGCCCCTTTTATACTTGTGGAAGAAATCCAACCATTATCCACTTAGACCAGCCTGCGACATGCGGTACTACCGCTCCAGGGGCGCGGTACTACTGTGGAGGACCACGGTACTTCCGCGGCAGCAGCAGAGGTCGGGACTAGCTTGACTGAGCGCAGTACTACCGCTCGCACGGTACTACCGCTCCCCCTTGCGGTACTACCGCAAGGCAGGCAAGCCAAAGCCTACGAAGAGCGCGGATGAAATAAAATACATCCGTGCCTACTTCCGCTGAAAAAGAAACAATGCAAAAACCCGACGCGGTACTACAGCGCACGAGGTGCGGTACTACCGTTGAGGCGCGGATGTAAAAAATTACATCCGCTCCTACTGCAGCGGCGCAACGGTACTAGGTATGAGGGCCACGGTACTATGGCTCCAGGGGAGCGGTACTACCGTGGCCTCCCGCGGTACTACCGCGCATGTCGTGCGGTACTATCGTGTGGGCGTGGATGTAAAGAATTACATCCGCTCCTACTACCGTACCGGAGCAGCACTAGGCCTGGGAGTTATGGTACTAAGGCTCCAGAGGAGCGGTACTACCGTGACCCCCAGCGGTACTACCGCAGGTGCTTGCGGTACTACCGCTCCATAGAGCAGTACTACCACAATTACAGCAGTAGCCGTCTGATTATGCACAACTAGGATAACGGAAAGACGCTCCAAAGTGCAAGGAAAGGTAGGACATGTGTACGAGTTGATTCCACCCAAACCTTTCCGACGCGGACCCCCTCTTAATAGTACGGCTCTCCTACGACTCAAACCCACCAAAGAGAAATGTAGAACAACGCCGTCTTCAATAGTCTCCGAGGGGCACCGAATCGTCTCATGCCTAGTGATGAAGCATCTGAGAAACTCAAGGCACACGATTAGTCCGCAAAAGCATTGTCAACAATCACCAAAACACCTAAGGGATAAATATGCCCTTACACAAGCTTCTAACAGAAGGAAAAAAAAACCTTGACGACTTAACCAGAGTAGTGGCCTACTGGCCTTGACGAATATAAACGACCCAGCCCTTCTCATAACACTCAGCAAGGCCGGTCCAGCTGGTCGCCCAGGGTTGAGCCCTTGACTCCGAACGAGCAGGTTCCGAGTTCAATTCCTGTTGCTGCTTCTTTTTTTCGCAAAAAAGAAACGACCGACGAGAGCCACACGATTTAGTACGTACGGAGATAAAAGCGTTCGGATCTGTCGCTAATTTACTGCCGACTGGAAAATAGCTTTCTCGATAATTTATTGTGTTTTTGTTTAGAACTCAATAGTCAATACAGACGCAAACGCCCATACATACGCACATACACTCATCCTTATGAACACACGCACACAGACCCTACCCCTATGAGCACCCCCAAGAAACATATCATCTTAGGATTGACGAAGTTGCCACAGACGCCTCGTAGTCACGGGAACGTCTTCTCCTACTGAATGTGCATCACCAAAAATCCTGAAATAAATACAGAACTAAATGCGATAACCAGGACTTAAACCCTGATGGGCTCAGGATACCACTATCCACCTAACGATCCAACCAAGTTGGTTCGTAAATTAACTTATCCTTCATGTCAATGTAGACTGCTCCGATTGCTTCTCTTGTCCTCACGCAGACGCCCTCGTTCCGACCCAGCCCTAACCACCGGCATCCCTCCCTTGCGGTTGGCGGGCGCTACCACACATTGCCTTGCCACCTTGGTCTTCTCTCAACTCCCCACCCCCACCCCACCCCACCCCACCGTGATAGCCACCGCCAGGGCCATCCCTCTAAAACCCCCCAAATCTACAACAACTCTGGTAACCCCTGCATCCCCGTCCTCGTCCCGGCATATACCTGTCAAGTTTTTGTCTCACACCCACCGGCTCCTACTCGTTCATGGCTTGGCCTCGCCGTGGCCAACGCTCCTTCGTGTCGCTCCTCACCTCCTCCTCGCCTTTGGCCTCAGGGGAAGCACAAATGACTGACGCTATAATTTTTGGGAAAGTAGTGGCTGCACCTACCTTTGGTGCACCCACGAAAAAAAACGTAGCAAAACATTTCAAAAAATTCTGAATTTTTTTGAGAATGATTATCAACAAATGTTATGAGTGCTGCAAAGTTTGGTGGTCAAATAACATTCGAGGAGCTCCATACAGAAAAGAAAAAAATTACAAAATCTGCTCAAACAATGCACTTACATTTTGACTAATTTTCACTGATGTTGTCTTTTTTGTACAAAGCTCCTCGAATGTTATTTGACCACCAAGCTTTGCAAGCTCTCATAACATTTGTTGATGATCATTTTCATAAAGTTTCTGATTTTCTTAAATGTTTTGCTATGTTTTTTTGCATGGATGCACCGTGGGTGAACCGGACTGGGGTGTAGAAAAACCACTCCCATAATTTTTTCAGACACGTGAGATTTAGCAAACGCGGCAACCATAACATGCACGTGCCGTGGATCTTCTCCTTTAAAAAAAATTTAAGCAGAGGACGTAGTATGTCCCATAAGTACAAGAACAATAGTGCAATTAAGCTAAACACAGACGCTAATTGCAAAAGTAATTTATCGACTGATGCATGCATATGTAGATTTATTATTCATTCACTGGAGGGTGGTGGCGCACTGGGAACCCTGCACGACGACGGCCGTGAGCTGCGACGGCACGACGACAGCGACGCACTCAGCGGCGAGGGCACGGCTGCCGGACACCCAGGCGGACACCTTCCACCGGAGCTGCCCCTCCACGCGCAGCCTCAGCAGCAGCGTCGTGCGCCCGGCCTCTGCAGTTTCGGCCGCCGGCGCCACCGCAGACGACGACGAGAGCGAGGCGGTGAGCACGGCGTCGCCCTGGGGCTGCTGGAACGGCGGGAGCGGCGCGGCGGCGGCGAGCTGGACACCGACGTAGGACGCGCGCGCCTGGAGCCGGTCGTAGAGCGCGGCGGCACGCGCGTTGGGGTTGTGCGCGACGAAGGCCGCGTCGAGCCGCACGATGCCGCCGGAGGTGGCGTTGGGGGCGGTGACCGTGGCGGCCAGCAGCGTGAAGCGCGGGCTGGAAGGGCGGAGGGTGAGCCAGAGTATGATGGCCAGGGCCAGCAGCGAGGCCGCCGCCGACAACGCCCCGATCAGCAACCGGCGGCGCCCAGCCGAGTGGTGGTGGCGGTGCTTGGTGGCGCAGTCCCTCGGGGAGTGCTCGGGGTCGTCCGTGATGCGGGACATGGTGGTGCACAAGAGGAGAGAGGGGTCGTGCGGGTGAGCTGAGATAAGGTTTGTGGCTGTGGGTGGCGCTACCAGTATATATTTTCTCTGGAGTAGTTAGTGTAGTTGGTTGATATAACCACTAATAAACTTTGAGACTTTGTAAACATCATTTTAGTTGTTACATGGGTGATTATGAATTATGATGATCGAAAATGTATGGTTTCTTGCTTGCTGCTGCATCAACCATCATGTTGTCTTTCCACTCCATTTTCCCCTTTGGCCTGAGGAGAAGAAAAGCACCTCCCTCTGCCTGCCTGCCCTGATGGAGACGTCCATGGCTGGCTAGGCTACATCACAAGATGCTAAAGTTGCCAAGGAAGATGCATGTGTATATCCATGGCTGGTGAATTAATTAGCTAGCAGTTAAGAATTAAGACCAGACAAGAGCGAGCAAAGGTGATTAAGGAAGCTGGTAATCATCATGACCATCATATAATCTAGGAAAGGGGGCCGGGGGAGAAGGAAAGCAACCTTTCCCCCTTTCTCTTCTTGCTTTTCACAAAGTAGGAAGCTAGCTATGTGATCTCCCTCTGCCCTCTGCTGGTGCTGGAAGGAAAGTGGGGATGGATTCTTCATGTTTGTGTGTGAAGCATGAATGAATTGCCATGAGGAACAAGAAAAAGGCAAAGATATACCAAAGTGGATTCTCGAACATTCAAGTCTGCTATCCCACTCATCCTCAGCCCCACTCAAATTATTCCTCTTGTCACAATAATCAATTCTTCACAAGTGAATAGTAACTCTCAGCTTACTGCACTAAGCAAAATGCCTTTTACTCAACAAAATACTATATCAACTAAGATGTGGGGAAATTTACTAGCACTGGTGCTAAGGGATGTGAGGGTAGGTGTTATTACAAAAAAAAATGGCAACATCATAACTAGCACCAAACGAGTTACAGATCATTCCCGGACGTGTGTCCAATTTCACAAATTGAAGGTAGAGGACTGTACAAACAACAAGAGGGAAAAAACACTAGTCAAACACATAGATACAAGTAGGATTCACTCAAGAAACATAAGATCCTCAAACCGACCATACATCTCACGGCCAATTCTACTAAACGAGGTACAATTGATCCAACAACTCCGAGGGAGAAAGGTAGGACGAGGAAACATAGTTCATCCCAAATTTTAGAGATGGAGGTCTTGTGCTTCATGGAATCCTTTACCCATGGGGGTATTGTAGTCGAGTGGAGTCTTCTCCCATGGGTGGGCTTGTACTCCTCACAGAGTCTTCTCCCCTAGGAGGTCTTGATCCCGATTTCGAAAGTTAGATGACCAAAGCTCTATCAAGTTCTTAGTTTATGTTATTACTAACCCTAGATCTGACCCAAGGAAATGTATATATAGGTAAGGGACGAAGGGTGGTAGCTGGCATACATGGGCTAGCCTGTTTTCAGCGTCCAGGCATTCACCCGGACCGTCTGGATGAATCAGTCTGGACTGTCTGGCGGGACCTCCTATTCATTGACCTGCACGGCGGAGAACGGG
>NC_057810.1:666255713-666400826 GCF_018294505.1 Triticum aestivum | reverse complement strand
AAATGCCATCAAATTCAAAAAATATTCATGAGTTTGAAAAAACACTTTGAATTTGAAAAATGTTGGTGAATTCAAAAAATATTAGTGATTTTCAAAAATGTCCATGACTTCAAAAAGTGTCCCCAAATTTGAAAAAAGTTTATGAAGGTAATTCAAAAAATGTTCACAAATTTCAAAAATTCTTCATGAATTTAATAAATGGTTGTGATTTCAAAAATGTTCATGATTTCAAAAAAATGTTAGTGACTTGTAAAAAAGTTCATGATTTCAAATATTTTTCGCAAATTTTAAAAAATATCATGGTTGCAAAAAAATTGTGAATTTGTAAAATAATTTTGAAAATGTTGCAAATTTGTAAAACAAATGTTCTTGAATTTGAAAAATATTCGCTATTACAAAAAAGTTTGCAAATTGAAATATGTTTATAATTTCAAAAAAATGTTCACCATTTCAGATAATGTTTACGAATTTGAAAAGACATTTGCAAAATGAAAAAAGAAAAAGGAAAGCAAAAGAAAAGAAAAGAAAAAACGAACATGAAGAAAAGTAAATGAAAATTGAAAAAAGAAAAAAAAGCAAATAAAAATGAGAAAAACAAAATAACGGAAGAGGTGCCTGTGCTACTTGGGCCACCCCAAATTCACGTAGCGAGGGAGCGTCGACCGGGAGCTCTAGTCAGCCCTTATAGTGCAAGCTAGCGAGCTGGTGTCCCAACTAAATCACCTGCCCGTTAAGTTAAGGCGCATACGTACAACTAAATAAAAAAATGTTCATTTTACCGAGACAATTGATGTACACGATATTACATATTTATAAGAAAATATAACTCAAATTACACTGTATTCATGTCAATTCGTGCAGCCACAAAACTAAAATTAAGGAGGGAAGGGGATGATAAGTAGTTATACTTGGGCGAGCTAAAGAGAAAGCAGTCGGCGCCACTACCTCGGCAGTAGGTCTCGACGGTCGGCTCCACGCTCAGCCTCGGGATGGCTCTTCGCACAATTCCACTGCTGGTTAATGATGATTCAGTCATGTCGGCGCGTACTAAAGAGAAGGAAATAAAAGCTATTGACGAGAGCAAATGAGGACGCAGTCTCCAGCCCGGCCCGATGCTCGTCCTCGCTGAGCCCATGAGTGCTGGCTTAGGCTCCATGGCGTCTCCTCCCAGCACCTCACATCTGCCAAGCTCCAGTAGGACATCCTCCGTCGCTTGGTCTATGGTGCGCCATCGTGATATGTCTCCGATGTATTTATAATTTTTGATTGTTTCACACTATTATATTATCAATTTTGTATGCTTTACATGTTGTTTTATATCATTTTTGGGAACTAGCCTGCTAACTCAGTGTCCAAACATGATGAAACTTTTTGATGATTATTTCTAGACAAAAATAGACCCTCGAAGCTTCGGGAGGAGACCAGACGCTGCACGAGGGAGCGACCAGGCAGGGGGCATGCCCTGGTGCCATGTGGCCCCCCTTTAGCTCTGTTTGACCTAATTCCAATGCTACAAATTCTCATATATCCTGAAACCCCCAGGAGAGGTCCAAAAACCACTTTCACCGCCGCAAGTCTCTATTCTTCCGTGATCCGATCTGAAGGACTTTTCTAGTACTCTGTCAGATGAAAAATCCATCACGGAGACCATCTTCATCAACCTTTGCTGCCTCCAGATGATGTGTGAGTAGTTCCCACGGGACCTACAGGTCCATATCAGTATCTCTCTCTCTCTCTCTCTCTCTCTCTCTCTCTCTCTCTCTTAATCTTCAATACAATGATCTCATTTGAGATCAATCTGATGTAAACTTTTGCGGTTTGTTTTTTGGGGATACGATGAATTATGGGTTTGATCAGATTATTCATTGAAAGTATTTGAGTCTTTTCTGAGATTTATTTATGTATGATTCTATAGCCTTGTATTTCTCTCAAATATATCCATCTCTTTTGACCAATTAGATTCATTTATCTTCAGCGGAAGAGGTGCTTGGTGGTTGGTTCAATCTTGTTGTGTCCTTACTCTGTGTCACGAGGAGTTGCGAGAAACGTTTTGGTATTGTTGCTACTAAGTGTAAAACGATGGGGCTCAAACATATTATTTGGTCTTGCTTTGTCTACATTATATCATCATGCTTCAGGCATTACTCTGTTTGTTATGTACTTAATACTTTTAGATGCATGATGGATAGCGGTCTTGGGGTGGAGTAATAGTAGAAGATGCAGATGGATGTCAGTCTACTTGTCTCAGACATAATGCCTATATAATGATCATGCCATGAAGAATCATCATAACTACGTGATATTCTATCAATTGCCCAACAGTAATTTGTTTACCACTGTTGCTATGCTTATGAGAGAGATGCTCTAGTGAACACTATGCCCCCCTGCTCCATTCACTTTGTATTTACTAAACCCCTAAAAATGCAATTTATTTACTTTTATTTTCCTTTTATCTTATCTATCTACCACTATAAGATTTAATCCTTGCAATTAACAAGTACAAGGGGATTGACAACCCTATTGCCCGTGTTGGGTGTAAGTATTTGCTTTGTGTGTGTGTGCAGGTACCGCTTATCTTTTTGCGTGGTGTCTTCTATTGGTTCGATAAATCTTGGTTCTTAACGGAGGGAAATACTATCTGCTACCATACTACATCACCCTTCCTCTTCTGGGAAATCCCAACACCTATCACAAGCAGCATCAAGCTACCATTGCGAGGGCATCTTAGCCCTCCGGCTTCACCACTCCCTCTCCTAATACGCCCAATTGCTGCCTTGACCAGTGCCCCTCCCCCATCGGTCCTTCTTAGCCTCCAATGAGAAACTCTGCCGCGATCCTGAGGTCAATTCCATCAGCATGGTAGCTCTCTGATAACCCACAAGTATAGGGGATCGCAACAGTTTTTTAGGGTAGAGTATTCAACCCAAATTTATTGATTCAACACAAGGGGAGACAAAGAATATTTGCAAGTATTAGCAGCTAAGTTGTCAATTCAACCACACCCAGAGATTATTTATCTGCAGCAATATGATTAGTA
Organism: Triticum aestivum; assembly: GCF_018294505.1. Taxonomy (NCBI): domain Eukaryota; kingdom Viridiplantae; phylum Streptophyta; class Magnoliopsida; order Poales; family Poaceae; genus Triticum; species Triticum aestivum. The sequence continues at coordinate 666,397,789 of NC_057810.1, read as the reverse complement.
GCAAATTAATATGATAGTTTTGATAGTAGTAGCAACAACAACAGTAACGGTAACAGTGATAGCAATGATTTTGTAGCAAGTATAACGGTAATAGCAGCAGTAGTAACTTAGCAAGAACAATATAAGAGAAATTCGTAGGCATTGGATCGGTGAATTTGTTGGATGATATTCATCATATAACAGTCATAACCTAGGGCGATATGACACTAGCTCCAGTTCATAAATATAATGTAGGCATGTATTCCGTAAATTTCCATACGTGCTTATGGAAAGAACTTGCATGACATCTTTTGTCCTACCCTCCCGTGGCAGCAGGGTCCATATGTAAACTAAGGGATATTAAGGCCTCCTTTTAATAGAGAACCGGAATAAAGCATTAACACATAGTGAGTACATGAACTCCTCAAACTACGGTCATCACCGGAAAGTATCCCGACTACTGTCACTCCGGGGTTTACCGATCATAACACGTAATAGGTGGCTATAACTTGCAAGATCGGATCTAGAACATAGATATAATGGTGATAACATAAACGGTTTAGATCTGAAATCATGGCACCCGGGTCCAAAGTGACAAGCATTAAGCATGGCAGAGACATAGCAACATCAATCTCAGAACATAATGGATACTAGGGATCAAGCCCTAACAAAACTAACTCGATTACATGATGAATCTCATCCAATTCCTCACCGACCAGCGAGCCTATGAAGAAATTACTCACTCCCAGTGGGGAGCTTCATGGAATTGGCGATGGAGAAGGGTTGGTGATAACGAAGATCGAAGATCCCCCTCTTCGGAGCCCCAAACAGACTCCATATTTGGCCTCTCGATGAATAACAGGAGGTGGCGGCGGCTCCATCTCGTGAAACACGATAATTCTTTCTCCCTGATTTTTTTCTCCGAAAATAGGATGTTTATAGTGTTGGAATCAGGGTCTGCGGGGCCACCAGGTGGGGACAACCCACCTGAGCGCGCCAGGAGGGGAGCGCGCCCTGGTGGGTTGTGCTCACCCAGGGCCGCCCTCTGGTGGTTCTTGGCTCCAATATTATTCTTTTATTCCATAAAAAAAATTTCAAAAAGTTTCGTGCCATTTCGAGAACTTTTATTTCTACACAAAAACAACACCATGGTAGTTCTGCTGAAAACATCGTCAGTTCGGGTTAGTTTCGTTCAAATCATGCAAATTAGAGTCCAAAACAAGAGGAAAAGCGTTAGGAAAACTAGATACGATGGAGACGTATCAACTCCCCCAAGCTCAAACATTTGCTTGTCCTCAAGCAATTCAGTTGATAAACTGGAAGGGAAAAGAAAAACTTTTATGAACACTTTTGCTCTTGTTTTTATAAATAAGCTTAAGTAGCATCCAGGTTTTCAGCAAAGATCATGACTAACCATGTCGACAATAACTCTTAAAAATCATACTAACTCATATCAATGGCATAATCAACTAGCGAGCAATAATAAGATATCTCAAATGACAACACTTTGTCAAAATAACCATGACATAATATGATAATAGTGGTATCTTGCTAGCCTTTTCTGAGACCGCAAAACACAAATGTAGAGCACCTCCAAAGTTCAAGAAGCGACTAAACATTGTAATTCATGGTAGAAAAGATCCAGTCATGATGCGCCCAACATTAGCTATACAAAATGCATGAGGATGACAATAGTGCTCTCAGATCTGGCGCTTATATGAGAAGGTGATGACACAACATAAAAGTAAATAGATAGTCTCTTCGCAGAGGGAAGCAAAGATTTGCAGCGGTGACAAAGCTCAAGTTTTTGAAATAGATATAAATGAAACTTTGAGAAATGCACCCTTCCTGTTCACTTCACGACCATTAGTTATAGGTATCTTCCATGCTAAACACATTAGTGGCGGTTGATACATCTCCAATGTATCTATAGTTTTTGATTGTTCCATGCTGTTACATTATCATTCTTGGATGTTTTACAATCGTTTTATAGCAACTTTATATAATTTGTTGGGACTAACCTATTGACATAGTGCACAGTGCCAGTTGCTGCCTTTAGCTTGTTTTTTTACTTCGCAAGAAATCAATACCAAACGGAGTCCAAATGCAGCGAAACTTTTTGGTGATTTTTTCTGGACCAGAAGACACATGATGGGCTAAGAAAGTACCTGATGGGGGCTCCAAGGGGAGCACAACCCACCAGGGCGCGCCTGGGGGCCCAAGCGCGCCCAGGTGGGTTGTGCCCACCTCGGTGGCCTCCCGCGCCGCCTATTTGCTGTATAAATACCCCAATATTCCAGAAACCCTAGGGGAGTCGGCGAAAATTAATTCCAGTCGCCACAAGTTCCAGAAACCGCATATCCAATCTAGACACCATCACAGAGGGGTTCATCATCCTCATTGGTGCCTCTTCGATGATGCGTGAGTAGTTCATTGTAGACCTATGGGTTCGTAGTTAGTAGCTAGATGGTTTCCTCTCTCTCTTTCAATTCTCAATACAATGGTCTCTTGGAGATCTATTTGATGTAACTCTTTTTGCATGTGTTTGTTGGGATCCGATGAAATTTGAGTTTATGATTAGATCTATGTTTTTATCCATGAAAGTTATTTGAATCTTTTGGTCTCTTATATGCATGATTACTTATAGCCTCGTATTTCTTCTTAGAATCTTTGGTTTAGTTAGGCCGTCTAGATCGATTTTTCTTGCCATGGGAAGAGGTGCTTTGTGATGGGTGAGGGAGTCCTGGATTAGGGGGTATTCGGACAGCCGGACTATATACTTTGGCCGGACTGTTGGACCGTGAAGATACAAGACTCAAGACTTCATCCCGTGTCCGGATGGGACTCTCCTTGGCGTGGAAGACAAGCTTGGCGATCCAGATATTGTATTTCATTCTTTGTAACCGACTCCATGTAAACCCTAGCCCTCTCCGATGTCTATATAAACCAGAGAGTTTAGTCCTTAGGGACAGAATCATAATCATCATAGGCTAGCTTCTAGGGTTTAGCCTCTACGATCTCGTGGTAGATCAACTCTTGTAACACTCATATCATCAATATCAATCAAGCAGGAAGTAGGGTTTTACCTCCATCGAGAGGGCCCGAACCTGGGTAAACATTGTGTCTCTTGCCTCCTGTTACCATTAGCCTTAGACGCACAGATCGGGACCCCTAACCAAGATCCGCCAGTTTTTACACCGACATTGGTGCTTTCATTGAGAGTTCCTCTGTGTCATCGCTGCAAGGCTCAATGGCTCCTTCAATCATCAACAACAACATGGTCCAGGGTGAGACTTTCCTCCCCGGACAGATCTTCGTGTTCGGTGGCTTCGCACTGCGGGCCAATTCGCTTGGCCATCTGGAGCAGATCGACAGCTACGCCCCTGGCCACCAGGTCAGGTTCGGAAATTTGAACTACACTGCCGATATCCGCGGAGACTTGATCTTCACCGGATTCGGGCCCGCGCCAGGAGCGCCGGACAGTCACGATGAGCACAGCTGAGACCTGTTGTCGGACAATGCTCGGGATATCGCCCCTGCAGGAACCCCGGACCTAAATCCAGGGTAGATTGCGTCTCCCGAGGATGGGTGGATGGACCCCGCCCCGGAGGCTGCACACCCATTGGCGGTAGAGCCGAACATAGACTTCACCCCCAAGGAAGCCTGTGACACTGGACCCCGGACTCGTATCCGGTTGTAGGTTCCAGTCCGTGCACCTCCGAGCCCGCCGAATCTGGTTGGGCTCCGGTAATGGAGTTCACTGTTGCGGATATCTTCCATCACTCGCCCTTTGGCAACATACTGAACTTGTTAATCTCTCTCTTTGTCAAAAGACTCTTTGCCGAACTATGTCCAGCTCGAGTGGGAAGCAGGCGATGAAGGAATTCGTTGCCCACCCACCACCCACTTCATTGCCACGATCGATGATTTAACCGACGTGCTTGACTTCGACTCTGAAGACATCGACGGTATGGACGACGATGTAGGAGAAGAACAGGAACCACCGCCCAAGGGGCGGTGGACAGCCACCTCCTCATATGATATATATATGGTGGACACCCCAAAGGAAACCAATGGGGATGAGGCAATGGAGGATAACCCCTCAGGGAAGAAAGCAAAGCATGGGCATCGTCGGCGCCGCTCCAAGCCCCGCCACAACAATACCGGCACAGGAGACGAAACAATCCAGATGGTGCCGAAGATGAATACAACCCCGATCAGCCTGCCTTCGAGCAGGCCGAGCAGGAAGACGGGCATGTCAGCCCAGACGAACAGGCAATGGACGGATATCCGGAGGAGGATAATTACATGCTCCCCTCCAAAGATGAGATTAGCGTCGGCGATGACGAGTTCGGCGTGCCCGAGGACCCCGTGGAGCAATAGCGCTTCAAGCGCCGGCTTATGGCCACTGTGAGGAGCCTGAAAAAGAAGCAGCAGCAGCTCCAAGCTGATCAAGACCTGCTCATAGACAGATGGACAGAAGTCCTGGCAGCCGAGGAATATGGACTCGAGTGCCACACGGCTGACCGGCCACCTCGTGGCCGGGATAAAATGGCATATCAGCCCGAATACTAGCCCGCACCCCCATGCCAGTTCACTACAGCCCGGGGCAATATGCAGGACCTGCGAGACATATTGGAAAACAACGCAGGACAACCAAGATCGATCTACGGATCACGGGGGCGCGCCACAGCACATGACGATGACCGTCATGCCGGATACACTAACAATAAATCCGGCCGGGCCGAACACAACCGACCAGACTTAGTCGGATTGCGTCGCGATATAGCCCGACACAGAGGCGCCGTGCACCCCCTCTGCTTCACTGATGAAGTAATGGATCATGAATTCCTAGAAGGGTTTAAACCTGTGAAGATTGAATCATACGATGGCACAACAGACCCTGCAGTATGGATCGAAGATTTCCTTCTCCACATTCACATGGCCCGTGGAGACGATCTACACGCCATCAAGTATCTTCCCCTTAAGCTCAAAGGACCAGCCATGCACTGGCTAAATAGCTTGCCGTCAAATTCCATTGGCAGTTGGGAAAACCTGGAGGACGCTTTCCTCGACAACTTCCAGGGCACATACGTGCGACCACCGGATGCTGATGACTTGAGCCACATTACCCAACAGCCCGGAGAGTCAGCCAGAAAATTCTGGACTTGGTTCCTAACTAAAAAGAACCAAATTGTCGACTATCTGGATGCCGAAGCCCTGTCAGCCTTTAAGCATAATATCCGCAACGAGTGGCTTGCCCGGCACCTCGGCCAGGAAAAACCAAAATCCATGGCGGCCCTCACGACACTCATGACACGCTTTTGCGCAGGCGATGACAGCAGGCTGGCTCGCAGCAGCACCACGCCAATAAACTCCGGCACTTCAGATGTCCACGACAATAACGGCAAGCCACGGCAAACAGACATAAGCGTCGGAACAATGGAGACAACAGTGAAGACACGACAGTCAATGCCGGATTCAGTGGCTCAAAATCCGGTCAGCGGAAAAAGCCGTTCAAACAAAACAATCAGGGACCGTCTAGTCTGGACCACATACTTGACCGCTCATGCCAAATCACGGCACCCTGGATAAGCCAGCAAATCACACTAATAGAGACTATTGGGTGTTCAAGCAGGCCAGTAAGATAAATGCCGAGAACAAGGACAAGGGGCTACACAGCGATGATGACGAAGAACCCCGGCGTCCGAACACGGGGGCACAGAAGAATTTTCCTCCCCAGATGAAAACGGTCAACATGATCTACGCTACCCACATCCCCAAACGGGAACGGAAGCGATCACTACGGGACGTCTATGCGATGGAGCCAGTCGCCTCAAAATTCGACCCATGGTCAGCCTGTCCGATCACCTTTGATCGTAGGGATCACCCTACCAGCATCCTTCACGGCGGTTCGGCCGCGTTGGTCTTAGACCCAATCATCGACGGATTTCACCTCACAAGAGTCCTTATGGATGGAGGCAGCAACATGAACCTGCTTTATCAGGATACAATGTGCAAAATGGGCATTGACCCTTCAAGGATCAAGCCCACCAAAACTACCTTTAAAGGTGTAATTCCAGGGGTAGAGGCCCGTTGCACGGGCTCCATAACACTGGAGGTGGTCTTCGGATCTCCGGATAACTTCCGAAGCGAGGAGTTAATCTTCGACATCGTCCCTTTCCATAGCGGCTATCATGCACTACTTGAACGAACCGCATTCGCTCGATTCAATGTGGTACCACACTATGCATACCTTAAGCTCAAGATGCCAGGACCTCGTGGGGTCATAACAGTCAACGGAAACATGGACCACTCTCTCCGTATAGAAGAGCATACTGTAGCCCTCGTGGTAGAAGTACAAGCCAGCTTCCCCTGGCAAACCAAAAATCCGCGACAACAACTCCGAACACCATCAAGCAAGTCCGAAGTACCCCGCAACAGGATCGTCAGGCACGCCAAGAGCACGACTAGCAGTCCGGCCTCCGGTCCAGCCCCATTAAGGCAACATTCGTGCCGCGCGTACACAATTATGCACTCGAAATACCATGGGCATAGGCGGAGGCGCAATAGTGGCATAGGCAACAGTGCGGTTTAGCCGCAACATACTTTAATAACCCCCTTTATCTTTCAGGACCCTGCCTTCGGGCAGCCTCTTCAGAAGAGCCGGATTGTCGGACTTCCACAGGAGAGAAACCCAAGGAGGCAAAAGGCGTTGCGCACAAAGGGAATAACCAGGTGGAATCTATTCACGATCATTATACCTGTTTTGTATACCTATATGCAGCCCGCCCTTGGATAGGACATGTCAAATAGTCCTATTTACCTCTGCTTAACGCATTCATTGTAAACATATGCTTAGACGTATTATACATCAATGGGAGATTATATACAGCGTCAGCTTATTATTCCTATCTGCACATTTTTTCTATAAATGTTTATTTACTATTGCATCCGTACACTTTGGTACATTTAGTTTGCCAGGGGCTTCTTATGGCGCCCCTTAATACGGCAAGACAAGTCCGAACACTTTCAATAGTGCGGCACCCCGAACTTATAGCACTATATGCATCAGCTCTGAATCATGTCTTGGGTCAATAGTTGGGTTAGCCCGGCTCCCTTGTTTTGGTACCTTACGTTCCGTTATATTGGCTAAGGTAGCGCAGGGAGAACTACTGCGATTGTGTCCCGGTTCTTCCGGACGAGCACCTCAGTAGAGAAAGCCGAAAACTGACAGGCATGATGCGGCGAGAGCTGGTCGCTGTTCGAGAGGTCTTAAAATCCTTAAAGATTTTTTCCGCTTTAGGCGAGGAATCGGCCTCGTCTGATTTAGGCGTATATAGCGCCCCAATTCGGATTTCCAAATTCTAGGGGCTTCGTCGAAATTTAAAATTGTAGACTTCTATGGCTAAGTGAGAGTTATAAAGCCGCATAGTCCGATTGCCTTGTTCGCTGCGCCAAACACCTCCTTCAGGGACCAAAAATTTGGATAAAGAGTGTCTGGTTTTTTTTTCCAGGAACACCCCGATACTAGTTATATGGGGGCGGAAGCCGACGACTGGCCTACTTTCAGAATTTTATAAACAGCCGCACAGAAGGTAATATTTTAAATCAAAAAATTCTATATAGCGCAAGTAACTTTGTCTTTATATTACAAAAATGATAGAAGTACATTCACTCCAAGATTGTGTCCTTGGTACATTCATCGGCCACGAGACGAGCGCCTTTCATAACGCCATCATAATATTTTTCCGGATAGCGATGCGCCTTGCCCTCTGGCGGTCCATCCTTCACCAGCTTCTCCGCGTCCAGCTTGCCCCAATGCACCTTCGCACAAGCAAAGGCTTGGCGGGCACCCTCAATGCAAACGGATCGCTTGATCACTTCAAGCCGCAGACAGGAATTTACCATCCGCTTTATCAGGCCGAAGTAGCTAGCGAGCAGGGGCTCAGCAGGCCACATCCGGACTATGAAATCCTTCATAGCCACTTCGGCCGCCCCGTGGAGTTAAACCAACTGCTTCAGTTGGTCACTCAGAGGCATCGAGTGTTCGGCTCCAGAATACTGGGACCAGAACAGCTTCTCTATTGAGCTCCCCTCCTCGGCACGGTAGAACTCCGCGGCGTCTGATATGCTGCGTGGCAGATCTACGAATGCCCTTGGAGAGCTCCGAATTCGGGTAAGTAAAAGAAACACCTCCTCCACATGCTTGCTTTGCATAAATAATGTCTTACCCGTCGCTATCTTCTTGGCCACCTGTATTTCCTACTGGGCCTTTTCGGCTTCGGCCTTGGCGTCTTTCATGCTCAAAAGGGCCTTCGCAAGCTCAGACTCCGTCGTCTTGAAGTCATGCTCCAAGGACTCGAACTTCTTGCTGAGCTCCTGAAGCTCTTGCTGTACCTCGCCTACCCTAGCATTTTGCTTTTCACACTCAATGCGCTCCGCGGATGCCTTGTTTTCGGCCTCGGATAGCGCTTTCTTCAGGGATGCCACTTCGGTCGTGGCCCCTATTGCAAAATCATGACGTTTTTTTAGCGTCATCAATTTTTATTCTTTGTGATATATGAACGGGGTATCACTCACCTTTGTTCTCTTCGAGCTGCCTCTTCGTGAGGCTGAGCTCTCCCTGGGTCTGCTCCAGGTCCCGCTTAAGTTCGGAGACTTCTGCCGTGCAGGTAGCAATGGCAACCAGCGCCGCCTGTTTATTCACATGAACACCTACTATTAAACTCCTGCGGATTATAATTGACCCTCCATTTGGCTTTTCGTTCCAAACACAAAACAAAGTATCAGGGGCTACTACCTATCGGGTGATAATTTCACACACTTTTTGATTACTCACCTCAAAGCCTGTTAGAAGGCTGGTGCAGGCTTCGGTTAGTCCGCTCTTGGCAGATAGGACCTTCTGAATCACCGCACTCATAAGAGTACGGTGCTCTTCATCCATGGAAGCGTCGTGAAGCGCTTCTAGAAGACTATCTAACGCCTCTGGCGTAGCGGAATTCATTGGCACGGACGGCCCGCCCTCCTTAGCAAGGGGCTGCTAGCCTAAATCCGGAGCCTTTGGAGGTTCCGGTACAGTGTCTGGCTAGGAGCCCAACTTGCTGTGGCTCCCGTCGGCACAATCCGTGGGGATCTGGCGCCCCGTGTGCCCGGCGTCTGGAATCTCGCCTTGGGGCGTCTCCAGAGTCACCTCCCCTTGCTCAGGGAGCCTTTGGGACAACACCTCCGTGTCATCCGCAGGCCGAGGAGAAGTGGTCGTTGGGAGCAAATTCATCGCCGAATCGCTCAAAGACCCACCCGAAGAAGATACCTCGGGATGGGCCCTGGTCGGACTGCATATGCGTGTTCGGCGTTATAACAGACTATGAAGCAAAGTCGTACCAAAGTACAATGGAAGTACGGATACTTATGATCTTACTAGGGGCTTCCCCCTGGGCAACCACTCCTCGCTATAGGCGGCCGTGGTGGAGTAATCCGGAAGGGACACCTTTCCCTTCTTGGGTGTCCTAGCCTCCCCCTCCGGGGCGGCTTTCCTTTTCTTCTCCTCCCCAGTGCGGGGAGGTGGCATCTCTTCGTGATCCTCCCCGCCTCCGCGGGAAGAATCTGCCTCGTCGTCCTTGGACGACGAGCCTAGGACGGCCTTACACCGGGGACCCTTCCTGGTCCCCTGGGCCGCCCTCTTAGACCCTTCGGCCTCCCCGGATGGGGAGGCCCTTTCTTTCTCCTCCTCCCCTTCATGGGAGGAGTGTGCCTTGTCGTCTTCGGACGAGGCGTCTCGTACGGCCTTGCGCCGGAGACCCTTCCTGGTCCCCGGGGCCTTCTTTTCAGCCTTCTTCTCTGGCATCTTATAGGGCGCCAGGACTAGCATATCCGTCAGGAGAGCGGTCGCCGGACCTTCTGGCAGTGGAGCCGGACAGTTGATTCGCTCTGCCGTCTCCATGTACTCCTGATGAAGTACACACGATGAATTAATATCCTCCCATGAGAATGCTGGGAAAACTACATCTGGTGGTGGTTAGAAAACTCACCGGACATGGTGGCCATGCGGCGTGGAGTCCGCGGTCCTCGGACATGGGCGGAGGTGTTTCAGAGCCCTTAAATAGCACGTTCCATGCGTCCTTGAGTGTCATGCCGTAGAGCTCTCCGAGTGTCCGCTGTTCGGCCGAAACAAACTCCCACAGATTAAAAGCCCGTCTTTGGCACGGAAGAATTCGGCGGACGAGCATGACCTGGACTACGTTGACAAGCTTGATGTTCTTGTCAATCATATTCTTGATACAGTTCTGAAGTCCGGTCAGCTCCGCAGGCTCGCCCCAGGCCAGGCCCTTCTTTTCCTAGGAGGTGAGCCGCATGGGAATTCCGGATCGGAATCCGGGGGCCGCCGCCCAGTTGGTGTCGCGCGGCTCGGTGATGTAGAACCACCCCGATTGCCACCTTTCACGGTCTCCCCGAAGGAGCCATCAAGCCAGGTGACATGGGACATCTTGCCCACCATGGCGCCTCCGCACTCCGCTTCCTGGACGCTCACGATCTTCGGTTTCACGCAGAAGATTTGTAGCCACAAGCCGAAGTGAGGCTTGATGCGGAGGAAGGCCTCGCACACGACAATAAACACCGAGATGTTGAGGTCGAAATTTGGGGCTAGATCATGGAAATCTAGCCCGTAGTATAACTTGAGCCCGTGGACGAAGGGATGAAGTGGAAATCCCAGTCCACGGATGAAGTGGGCGAGAAACACGACCTTCTCGTGGGGTTCTGGAGTTGGAATGATCTGCCCTGTGTCCGGTAGCTGGTGCGCGATGTCTGCGGCCAAGTATCCGGCCGCCCGGAGCTTCGCAATATGCTCCTCCTTCACGGTGGAGGCCACCCACTTGCCTCCTGCTCCGGACATGTTTGGCTGTACGGAGAAGGCGTGGACTAGGGCACTGGAGCTTGAGGAGGCAAGAATGGATAAGCAAAGGAGGAAGAAGGCGTGGGTGACAATGGGGAACTCTTATCCCTTTATAGAGGCGATGAAAGCGGTGCGCCTCCCCACTGGCTCGTTGAGGGTTGCTTATTTCCCAAGCGCCACAATAGATGGCGCAGTTGGGTTACCCATACCCGTATTGATGGGAATCCCGTGATAAGGGGACATGATCTCTGCTTTGACAAGACGTGCCAAGGAAACCGCCTCGCAATATGCGCTATGGCTGGTTGTGGGAAAACAGTTCGAATAATGACCCGACCGTAGTGTCGTGCCACATTGTCTAAAGTTGTCAGCAGATTACATTTGTGAAATATCATTCTCTCTATGGTGGTATGCGAAGATCATCTTGCAGATCCGGACACGGTTTAAGTGTTCGATAATTACTTTGGAGTATTCGGAGATGGAACCCGCCTTGCAATGCCGAAGACAAATTGCGCGCCAGACTCATCATCATTGAAGCCTGGTTCAGGGGCTATTGAGGGAGTCCTGGATTAGTGGGTATACGGACATCCGGACTATATACTTTGGCCGGACTGTTGGACCGTGAAGATACAAGACTCAAGACTTCATCCTGTGTCCGGATAGGACTCTCCTTGGCGTGGAAGACAAGCTTGGTGATCCGGATATTGTATTTCCTTCTTTGTAACCGACTCCATGTAAACCCTAGCCCTCTCCGGTGTCTATATAAACCGGAGAGTTTAGTCCTTAGGGACAGAATCATAATCATCATAGGCTAGCTTCTAGGGTTTAGCCTCTATGATCTCGTGGTAGATCAACTCTTGTAACACTCATATCATCAATATCAATCAAGCAGGAAGTAGGGTTTTACCTCCATCGAGAGGGCCCAAACTTGGGTAAACATTGTGTCCCTTGCCTCCTGTTACCATTAGCCTTAGACGCACAGATCGGGACCCCCTCCTCGAGATCCGCCGGTTTTGCCACCAACAATGGGTTCGATCTTATGGTGCTTGATGCTAGTGACAGAAGGGGAACTGACACGTATGTATCATTGCCATTAAGGATAACAAGATGGGTTCTATTTCTACATAAATAGATCTTGTCTACATCATGTCATCGTTCTTATTGGTTTACTCCGTTTTTCTGTGAACTCAATACACTAGATGCATGCCGGACAACGGTAGATGTGTGGAGTAATAGTAGTAGATGCACGCCGGAGTTGGTCTACTAATCTTGGACACGATGCCTCTATAATGATCACTGCCTGGATATTGTCATGATTATTTAAAGTTCTATCAATTGCCCAACAGTAATGGGTTTACCCACCATATGCTATTTTTCTCGAGATAAGCCACTAGTGAAATCTACGGCCCCCAGGTCTCTTATTTATCATATTTGCCTTCGAGATCTATTTTTATTTGCTTTTATTTTCATGTCTATTAATCCAAAAACATAAAAATACCTTTCTACAATTTTTATTTATTTATTTTATCTCGCGTTCCCGCGAGACCTATTTATCTAATCTACTACAAGTTTACCTAACCTTTACCCGTGAGGGATTGACAACCCCTCTCTTATGTGGGGTTGCAAGTATTTGTTCTTTGTGTGCAGGAGCTGTTTACGTGGTGTTGCGTGGTTCTCGTACTGGTTCGATTACCTTGGTCTCATCACGGAGGGAAATACCTATTGTAGCTGTGCTGCATCATCCCTTCGTCTTTAAGGAAATACCGACGTAGTTCAAGCCGCATCAAAAGGAATTTCTAGCGCTGTTGCCGGGGAGACATCATCAACATCCACCAGGTTCCTAATCACAAATCTCATCTTCTTGCAAGTTACATTATTTGCCTTTTGCCTCTCATTTTCCTCTCCCCCACTTCATAAAAATTTGCCAGTTTATTCACCCTCTTTTTCGTTCGCCGTTCTCTCGTCAGATCTGTTTTTGAGTGCAATCTTGTTGCATAATCACGACGACTCAAGAGAACACCAAGTTGTGTGATTTCTCCAATACCAACAACAATGATTTTATTGGCACTCTGATTTCTCCTCCCGCCACTAGTGTGGAGTCTTGTGATATTAATGCTGCTTTGTTGAATCTTGTTATGAAAGACCAATTTTTCGGTACTCCTAGTGAGGATGTCGCATCCCATCTTAACACATTCATGGAATTATGCGATATGAAAAAGAAAAAAGATGTGGATAATGATAATGTGAAGTTGAAATTATTCCCATTTTCTTTGTGAGATCGTGTAAAATTTTGGTTTCCTTCTTTGCCTCGCAATAGTATTGATTCCTGGGATAAGTGCAAAGATGCTTTTATTACTAAGTATTTTCCGCCCCCGAAAATTCTTTCCCTTAGGACGCAAATCATGAATTTTAAGCAACTTGAGCATGAGCATGTTGCGCAATCTTGGGAAAGAATGAAATTGATGCTAAGAAATTGTCCTACTCATGGTTTAAATCTTTGGATGATCATACAAAAAATTTATGCGGGATTGAATTTTGTCTCTAGAAATCTTTTAGATTCCTTCGCGGGTGGTACTTTTATGGAAATTACTTTGGGTGAAGCCACTAAATTGCTAGACAATATTATGGCAAATTATTCACAATGGCATACCGAAAGAGCTCCTACTAGTAAAAAAGTTAATTCGGTTGAAGAAATTTCTTCTTTGAGTGAAAAAGTTGATGCTCTTATGAAATTGGTTCTAATAGAAGTGCTCATATAGATTTTAATGATGTGCCTATGTCTACCTGGATTGAGCAAAATATGATGTCGTAGATGTGAATGTTATCTCTCGAAACAATTTCAATAACAATGCTTATAGAGGTAATTTTAATCCTAGGCCTTTTCCTAGTAATTCCTCTAATAATTATGGTAATCCTTCTTATAATAATAATAGGAACACCTCTGATCTTGAGAATAATATTAAAGAATTTATCAATACTCAAAAGGTTTTTAATGCTATGATAGAAGAAAAGCTGAATAAGATTGATGATATGTCTAGAAGTATTGATAGAATTTCTCATGATGTAGAAAATCTCTAAAAAAATTGTGCCTAAGGTTGAAGAATCAATTGAAGCTTTATATTTTTCTATGGACGAAAGTAAGAAAAGGACCGCTATGCTTAGAGCTAAAAGGGATTTTTTAGAAAAAAAACCCGTCTTCTAGTGATTGTTTTCATAAAAGTGATGAAGATTTTAAAATGATTGGTATTTCTTATATTGATTCCTTGTTTAGTGAAATTAAGATTGATAATAAAGGAACTGGAGAAGAGTCAACTTTAGCTAGAAGGCGTCCCGATAATTTGGAGGGTGAAAATCTTGTTGAGGAAATTGATAAAAGTGGGTTTGGAGAGGTCAAAACTTTAAGTAGTGATGTGCCCACTCTTTTGGATTACAAAGACTTTAATTATGATAATTGCTCTTTGATTTATTGTATTTCTTTGTTGCAATCCATGATAAATTCACCCCATGCTTATGAACAAAATAAAGCTTTAACTAAACATATTGTTGATGCTATGATGAAAGCTTTAGAAGAAAAGTTAGAATTAGAGGTTTCAATTCCTAGAAAATTACATGATGAATGGGAACCTACTATCAAAGTCAAGATTAAAAATTATGAGTGTTTTGATTTATGTGACTTGGGTGCCAGTGTTTCTACAATTCCGAAATCTTTATGTGATGTGCTTGGTCTTACCGATGTTGAAGAATGTTCTTTAAATTTGCACTAGGCAGATTCTAGTATTAAGAAGCCTATGGGAAGAATTAATGATGTTATTATTCTTGCAAATAGGAATTATGTGCCCATAGATTTTATTGTTCTTGATATTGATTGCAATCCATCTTGTCCAATTATTCTTGGTAGAACGTTTTTACGTACTATTGGTGACGTGATTGATATGAAAGAAGGCAATATTAAATTTCAATTTCCACTAAGGAAGGGTATGGAACACTTCCCTAGAACTAGAATTAAGCCACCATATGAATCAATCATGAGGGCATCTTATGGATCTAGAAACAAAGATGACAACACTTAGATCCTTCGCATTATGCCTATCTAAGGGCGTAAAGCGATAGCGCTTGTTGGGAGGCAACCCAATGAATAAAATTTATTTTTGTCTTTTTATTTATGTTCTTGAGTGTTTGCACAATTATGACTCTGTTATGATTTTGTTTTTTGTGTTTTAATTAATGTTTGTGCCAAGCAAAGCCTTTGGGATCATGTTGGGTGATAGTTGATTTTATCTTGTTGAAAAACAGAAACTTTTGCGCTCAGTAAAATAATTTTAATAAATCACAGAAACGTGATTTTGCTCTGAATGTTTTACACAAGATTGATATACAAATTGCCCATGTTTTCCTAAGTTTTAAGAATTTTTGGAGTTACAGAAGTATCCAAAGTTTTCAGATTTCTACATATTGTTCTGTTTTTGATAGATTCTATTTTCTTTGCATTGTGCGCTTATTTCGATGAATCTATGGTTTGTATTGGAGGGTATAAGCCATAGCAATGTTGGAATACAGTAGATATAATGCAAAAATAAAATAGGAATGGGTTTGCAATAGTACTTATAGTAGTAATTTGCTTTGTTATACTAACGGATCTCGCGAAGGTTTTGTTGAGTTTTGTGTGATTGAAGTTTTCAAGTTTTGGGTGAGATCACGATGGATGAAGGAATAAGGATTAAGAAGAGACTATTATTGGGAGGCCCATGTCATCCCAATCTATTATCTAAAAGAGAAGCAAGCAACTAAGCTTGGGGACGCCCGAGTGGCATCCCCTCTTTCTTCTAACGACCATCGGTATTTTACTTGGAGCTATATTTTTATTGCTCACATATCATGAGTTTTGCTTGGAGCGTCTTGTATGATATGAGTCTTTGCTTGTTTTAAGTCATGTATCCTTGTTGGACACACCTATTTGAGAGGGCCAAAATAATTCTATGACTTGTTAGAATTGCTCTCTATGCTTCACTTAAATCTTTTTGAGCTTTGCAATTGCTATAGTGCTTCACTTATATCTTTGTGAGCACGGTGTGCTTTAGTATTTTTGAAGAAATTATCACATCCTTCACTTAGATTTATTTGAGAGTTAGTAATTTTTTTAAAGAAATTCCCTCTTGCTTCACTTAAATTATTTTGGGACAAGAAAATTTTATGCTCTTGTTCTTCACTTAGATTAGTTTGAGCTATCAAAAGCAACATATTAAATTAGTCCCAAGGTGATATATATTCAAGAGGGATATAATAAAAAAATTCATTAAGATCATTGGACAAAATAAACTTAATTCCTTGTAATAGTTTTGTGATATGTTTACATAATATGTGAGTCATGTTGATGAGTAATTATGCTTTAGTAAGAATATTGGTGTTAAGGTTTGTGATTCCCTATGCAAGCATGAAAGTCAATAGTTATGCAATAAAATTACATCCTACTTGTGGTGCATTATTCGGTGTTAGTTATGCTTAATGCTCTCTTATGAGATTTTTCGTTTCTTGGTTGGATGCTTCTCAATCCTTTGCTAGCCTTCATTTGCACTAAGTATGATCACTACTTGTGCATCCAAAATCCTTAAACCAGTTTGCTATATGAGTCCACTATACCTACCTACATGCGGTATTTCCATGCTGTTCTAAGCAAATTTGTATGTTCCATCTCTAATTTTCAAAATAAATTTCTCTTTTGTGTGCTTGTACCGCTCATGAAATGGTAGGGGTGGCTGATATTTTTCCATGCTAGATGTGTTATTCTCAAGATGAGTGTTTATTCACTTGTCATTGCACGAGAGTACAACAAAGGTATTAGGGATGCCCAGTCCCGAAATGAAAAATGAATTTACTTTATATTGTCAAATAATAAACTCCTTGGAAAGTGTTGGTATGGACGGCACCCGTGGAATGTGAAAGTATGGTGGAAAAAGGAATAAACTTTATTTTCTGTTTGGGAACCTCCTATCATATATCTAGCATGGAAAGTATTGGGAACTACTCGATCGTTTTCGTTGACAGGAAAAGCATGCCACTCAAAATGTTTTTATCTCTACTTTTTTTGCTTTGAGCTCTGGCACCTCTACAAATCCCTACTTCCCTCTGTGAAGGGCCTTTCTTTTACTCTATGCAATTTTTATTTTTATTTGAGTCTCCGTCTTCTCTTATAAAGCACCAACTAATTAAGGGGCACTATGATCGTACTTGAGCATTGGGTGTAGCTAATATGCGAGTGTGTTTCATAAATGGATCAATGATTGAGCATGATAGGCTAGGGATAACTTGCTTTAGTGTTGATATTTTGAAATACATGGTTGCTTTTTGATATGCTTGAGTATTGAAATATTCATGTCAAAACTATACTATTGCTTTGAATCATATAGAAGTCCAAATGTCCATGCTACAAAGGAAATATTATGTGATGAACATGTTAGGTAGCATTCCACATGAAAAATTCTATTTTTATCATTTACCTACTCAAGGACGAGCAGGAATTAAGCTTGGGGATGTTGATACGTCCCGAATGTATCTATAATTTTTTATTGTTCCATGCTATTATATTATCATTCTTGGAAGTTCTACAATCATTTTATAGCAACTTTATATCATTTTTGGGACTAACCTATTGACATAGTGCCCAGTGCTAGCTGTTGTTTTTTGCTTGTTTTTTACTTCGCAGGAAATCAATACCAAACGGAGTCCAAACACAAGAAACTTTTTGGTGATTTTTTTGTGGACCAGAAGACACACTATGGGCTAAGAAAGTACCTGAGGGGGGCTCTGAGGGGAGCACAACCCACCAGGGCATGTCTGGGGGCCCAGGCACGCCCAGGTGGGTTGTGCCCACTTCGGTGGCCTCCCGCACCGCCTCTTTGCTCTATAAATACCCCAATATTCCAGAAACCCTAGCAGAGTCGACGAAAATCAATTCCAGCCTCCGCAAGTTCCAGAAACCATAGATCCAATCTAGACACCATCATGGAGGGGTTCATCATCCTCATTGGTGCCTCTCTGATGATGCGTGAGTAGTTCATTGTAGACCTACGGGGCCGTTAGTATCTAGATGGCTTATTCTTTCTCTTTTGATTCTCAATACAATGGTCTCTTGGAGATCTATTTGATGTAACTCTTTTTATGGTGTGTTTGTTGGGATCCGATGACCTTTGAGTTTATGATCAGATCTATGTTTTTATCCATGGAAGTTATATGAGTCTTTTGATCTCTTATATGCATGATTACTTATAGCCTCGTATTTCTTCTTCGAATCTTTGGTTTAGTTAGGCCGATTAGGTCGATTTTTCTTGCCATGGGAAGAGGTGCTTTGTGATGGGTTTGATCTTACGGTGTTTGATCCCAGCGACAGAAGGGGAACCAACACGTATGTATCGTTGCCATTAAGGATAACAAGATGGGGTCTATTTCTACATAAAGAGATCTTGTCTACATCTTGTCATCGTTCTTATTACATTACTCAGTTTTTCTATAAACTTAATACACTAGATGCATGCTGGATAACGACCGATGTGTGGAGTAATAGTAGTAGATGCAGGCAGGAGTCAGTCTACAAATCTTGGACATGATGCCTATATAATGATCATTGCCTGGATATCGTCATGATTATTTGAAGTTCTATCAATTTCCCAACAACAATTTTTTTACCCATCGTATGCTATTTTTCTTGAGAGAAGCCACTAGTGAAATCTATGGGCCCCGGGTCTCTTCTTTATCATATTTGCCTTCGAGATCTATTTATATTTGCTTTTATTTTCAGATCTATCAATCCAGAAACACAAAAATACCTTGCTGGAGTTTTTATTTATTTATTTTATCTTGCGTTCTCGTGAGATCTATTTATCCAATCTACTACAATTTTACCTATCCTTTTTCCCATGAGGGATTGACAACCCCTCTCTTACGTCGGGTTGCAAGTATTTGTTCTTTGTGTGCAAGAGCTGTTTACGTGGTGTTGTGTGGTTCTCCTACTTGTTCTATAACCTTGGTCTTATCACTGAGGGAAATGCTTACCGTAGTTGTGCTGCATAATCCCTTCCTCTTTGGGGGAAATACCAACATAGTTCAAGCCGCATCAGCGGTTCCCAAGTGATAAAAGTAAAGGTTGACTGCCCCTCCACGAACAAACACACTCCATGGCTAACCGAATCCACGGGTACCGTCCATACCAACAACAATCTTGGGGGAGTTTTTTTTAATTATTTGCAATTTTGAATTCGGGACTGGGAATCCCTATTACCGCCCCTCTCATGCAAGGACGAGTGAATAAGCACTCATCATGAGAATAACCTACTTAGCATAGTAGATAGTGACTACCTCCTGTCACTCTATGAACAATCCAAGCACACAAAAACAGATGTTTATTTGAAGTTTTTAGACGTGGCACATGCAAATTTACTTGCAACGGCTGGGTAATACCGCATATAGGTAGATATATGGTGGACTCATCTGGAATAACTTGGATTTCAGGATTTTGATGCACAGGCAGTATTCCCGCTTAGTACAGGCGAAGGCTTGCAAATAGGTTGAGAAGCGGCCAGCTAGAGAGCGAAAACAGTCATGAACATGCATTATGCATAAGTAACATTGGATACTAGCATGAGTAAGATATGAACACCATGGACATAAATATCATAGAGGCTATGTTGGTTTTGATTCAACTACATGCATGAACATGTGCCAAGTCAAGCCACTCAAACATTCAAAGGAGGATACAATATCATCATACTACATCACAATTATTTTAAGCAATGTTTACATCCAAGATAAATCATTTCCACTCCTAGCTACTTAAGCATGGCATGAGAAACTATAATCTCTAAGGGTCATTGCAAACATGTTTAATCATAATAGGCTGAATCATGGATACTAGGTTAAACATATTTACAAAAACAGAACAAGTTGAGTTCATACCCATTCCTCCCTGCCACAACCAGTTCATCAAATATCGTCATTATTGCCTTTCACTTGCACGGCTGAATAATATGAAAATAATAATAGTGCAAGAGTGCCGTGGACTAAGCTGGAATCAGCAAACATTTTATTCAAAAGGAGAAGACAAGGTAATATGGGATCTTTGTTAGATCAACAATAATGCACATGAGAGCCACTCAACATTTTCATCGTGGTCTTCCCCTCGGTATGACTCAATAAAAAGAGAAGAATTTCAGAGAAACACACTGAAATGTTTCTGGAGTTTTTTAATTTTTCTTACACAAGCAAATTAAAGGGAAAAACAAAAACGAGAAAAATTATTTTCACGGGAGAGCTCCCAACAAGCAAAAGAAGAACAAGGAAAACTTTTTGGGTTTTCTTTTTAATACTACAACTAACTACGCTAGAAAGAAAAACCGAAAAGAAGCAAGAATTTTTTTTCTAGATTTTCTCAAAGTTTTTCAAACACACAAGAAGAAAGCGAGAAACTAAATCTAGCATGGATAATACAATGAAAAAGTGTGGACACCGACAACTGGAATGAAATGTGTGAACATGAATGTAATGTCGGTGGAAATACGTACTCCCCCAAGCTAAGGCTTTTGGCCTAGCTTATCAATCACCACTTCAACAAGCCATCAGGTCCCACGTTGAAGTGCAGGGGAGCGGGCACCTAAGGGTCCCAATGCTGAGGTTCCTCCTTTGCTGCTGCCTAGGCGTTCCGGTAGGCAATGATATCCTCTGGCATGATCCTGTATCCGCCCCTGGCAATAGAATCAAACTAAGCAGGTGCAGGCAGTGGAATAATATCACGAGTGTTCTCACTGAAAACAAGGTTGTAGGGAATAGGAATGTCAGTGTTCTCGCTATCAATAAACTGATGATCAGCCATAGCCTGGCGATCTAAGTAAACCTTGGGCATGCGGTAATCATGTTGGCAAATCTGAATGTTAAAATGACTCGCTAAACGAGTCACATAAATACCACCATGAATTTTACCCTTGGATCTGTTAAGGTGCAGGCGACGTGCAATGATAGTCCCTAAGCTATAGGTGTTGTCATCGTATAGTGCACGACGTAAGATGGCAAAGTCCGGAGCACAGAGTGCACCAACCTTCTCCGTGGCAATTAAGCACTTAGCAATGAATAGAACAAAACAATGCACAGAAGGAAACTGCAAGCTAGTGCAGGTGACACTCAACACCCCTCTCTCATCTCCCACAGACAGAGTACATAAAAGCCCTCGAACTCTACAGACCTAGGCTCCTTTATTTCCTCGTCAGAAGGGATCATGCATGTGTCACAAAATTCTGTAAGTGGTATCTGATGGGATTCATCATAAAGATTAAACTGCACCTCAGGAGGGTTATTCCTACTCAGAAAATGGAAACTTTGCACAAAGGAATTTGTAAGGAGATGGTAATGTTCACACTCAACTGCGATGAAGCCGGTGAGTGATACGTATCCAACGTATCTATAATTTTTGATTGTTCCATGCTATTATATTATCTGTTTTGGATGTTTAATGGGCTTTAATATGCTCTTTCATACTACTATTGGGACTAACCTATTAACCGAGGGCCCAGTGCCAGTTTCTGTTTTTTGTCTATTTTAGAGTTTTGCAGAAAAGGAGTACCAAACGGAGTCCAAACGGAATGAAACCTTCGCGATGATCTTTCTTGAAACGAAAGCAAACCAGAAGACTTGGAGATGAAGTCGGAGACACAACAAGGCGTCCACCAGGCAGGAGGGCGCGCCCAGGGGGGTAGGCGCGCCCCCACCCTCGTGGGCCCCTTGTAGCTCCACCGACCTAGTTATTTCACCTATATATATACTCCTATACCCTAAAAACATCAGGGGAGCCATGAAACCACTTTTCCACTGCCGCAACCTTTTGTGCCCATGAGATCCCATCTTGGGGCCTTTTTCGGTGATCTGCCGGAGGGGGATTCAATCATGGAGGGCTTCTACATCAACACGATTGCCTCTCTGATGAAGCGTGAGTAGTTTAGCACAGACCTTCGGGTCCATAGTTATTAGCTAGATGGCTTCTGCTCTCTCTTTGATTCTCAATACAAAGTTCTCCTCGATGTTCTTGGAGATCTATTCGATGTAATACTCTTTTGTGGTCTGTTTGCCGAGATCCAGTGAATTGTGGATTTATGATCAAAATTATCTATGAATATTATTTGGTTCTTCTCTGAATTCTTATATGCATGATTTGATATCTTTGCAAGTCTCTTCGAATTATCAGTTTAGTTTGGCCTACTAGATTGATCTTTCTTGCCATGCGAGAAGTGCTTAGCTTTGGGTTCAATCTTGCGGTGTCCTTTCCCAGTGACAGTAGGGGCAGCAAGGCACGTATTGTATTGTTGCCATCGAGGATAACAAGATGGGATTTTCATCATATTGCTTAAGTTAATTCCTCTACATCATGTCATCTTGCTTAATGCGTTACTCCATTCTTTATGAACTTAATACTCTAGATGCATGCTGGATAGCGGTCGATATGTGGAGTAATAGTAGTAGATGCAGGAAGGAGTCGGTCTACTTGACACAGACGTGATGCCTATGTTCATGATCATTGCCTTAGATGTCGTCATAATTATGTGCTTTTCTATCAATTGCTCGACAATAATTTGTTCACTCACCGTAATATATGCTATCTTGAGAGAAGCCACTAGTGAAACCTATGCCCCTCGGGTCTCTTTTCCATATTATTGAATCTCGTTTACATCTTGCTAGTTTCCGATCTACTATTTTGCAATCTTTACTTTCCAATCTATAAACCCCTTTATCGCGTTGGTTGCAAGTTGTTGATTGTTTGTCCAGGTATTATCTCTATCAGATTTCACTTTTGTGAGTGACCTTGAAGGGATTGACAACCCCTTTATCATGTTGGTTGCAAGTTGTTGATTGTTTGAGCAGGTATTCGATGACTTGTGCGCCGTCTCCTACTGGATTGATACCTTGGTTCTCAAAACTGAGGGAAATACTTATGCTACTTCGCTGCATCACCCTTTCCTCTTCAACGGAAAACCAACGCAAGCTCAAGAGGTAGCAAGACGGATTTCTGGCGCTGTTGCCGGGGAGATTTACGCCAAGTCAAGTCAAGATTTGTCTCCCGTCAACTTGCCAATTTCTGGCGCTGTTGCCGAGGAGATCTACGCAAGTCAAGCCATACCAAGTACCCATCATAAACTCTTCTCCCTTGCATTATGTTATTCGCCATTTGCCTCTCGTTTTTCTCTGCCCCACACTTCTAAAACAATTTTCGAAAACCTTTGCCTTTTCTTCGCCCCTCTTCCGTTCGTATCTTCTCGCTTGCTTCTTGTGTGCTCATTTGTTAGTGTGGTTTGTTGCCATCATGTCTGAAGCTGGGGAGGTTATCGTTGAAAAAGATACTAGTAATGATGGGGGAAACTTTGATGCTTTTGATAATCCTCATGAAGAACCTACTATTTTGCACACTAAAAAAATTCCGGATTGGTAGTGGTAATATTATTGGAAAAGGGGTTATTCAAGATTTCTTAACTTGTGCCGGTGCTTTGCCCACTATGGGTGGGTCTATTCTTCATAAAACTAGTAGTCTTGCAGAGGCTATATCTTTGCTCATAGTTGAAGTTGAAAGACAATTTATTCAGATGCATCCTTGCATACAAAGGATTTTTCAAGAGTTCTCTAATATTGAGCATTCTTCTGTTAAGCGAGCTGCTACCATCTTTCTAGCACACGAGTTTAGATTTATAATGAAAGAGGCTAATGAAATTTTTGCACATTAGAGGGTGGACGCCGGTCGTCCTCCCATAGAAGCAATTATGTTTAATCAAGAAGACATAATGCGTTTACAATCCTTAGATCATGTTGCTTATAATGAAAATCTTAGAAAGAGGGTTCCTACCGATATTCTAGTTGATAGAATTTCTGAACTTAATGATAATTTTGATATTCAAAACAACGGGTTGGGTTTTCCTCTTGAACAAAGGCTCATGACTTTTTGCCAAATGAATGCTTACAATGATGAGTTGGTTGTACAATATGAAGGGCCAAAGGAGGAACCAATTCCTCCCGAGCTTGATCTTGGGGACTTTTGTCCCATTAAATTTGCCCTTTTGATTACTTTTTCTTAGCTCAAAGAAAACTTGCTGCTGAACGTAGGGAGTACGAGATGAGTTTTCGAGATTTTCCCTATCATTATTATGGCAATACCTAGATCTATTCTTGTTTTTATGCCTAGCTAGGGGCGTTAAACGAGAGCGCTTGTTGGGAGGCAACCCAATTTTATTTTTGTTCTTTGCTTTTTGATCCTGTTTAGTAATATATAATTCGTCCAGCCTCTGGTTAGATGTGGTTTTAAGTTTTAATTAGTGTTTGTTCCAAGTAGAACCTTTGGGAAGCCTTGGGTGCAGTCTTTGCGATCTTGTGGTAAAAAACATAAACTTTTGCGCTCACGAGAATAGCATTCATTTTTCTACAGAAGAGTGATTTTAGGTTGATTCTTCTTGAAGAATATTAATAGACAAATTCACGTCCACCAATTTATTTCAGAATTTTTGGAGTTACAGAAGTATTCGAAAGTTACATATTACTACAGAATGTTCTGTTTTTGACAGATTCTGTTTTTCGCGTGTTGTTTGCTTATTTTGATGAATCTATGAGTAGTATCGGGGGGTATGAACCATAGAGAAGTTGGAATACAGTAGGTTTAACAACAAAATAAATAAAGAATGAGTTAATTACAGTACCTTGAAGTGGTGGTTTATTTTCTTATACTAACGGAGCTTATGAGATTTTCTGTTGAAGTTTTGTGTTGTGAAGTTTTCAAGTTTTGGGTAAGGATTTGATGGACTTAGGAATAAGGAGTGGCAAGAGCCTAATCTTGGGGATGCCCAAGGCACCCCAAGGTAAAATTCAAGGACAACCAAAAGCCTAAGTTTGGGGATGCCCTGGAAGGCATCCCCTCTTTCGTCTTCGTCTATCGGTAACTTTACTTGAGGCTATATTTTTATTCATCACATGATATGTGTTTTGCTTGGAGTGTCTTGTATGATTTGATTCTTTGCTTTTTAGTTTACCACAATCATCCTTGCTGTACACACCTTTTGGGAGAGACACGCACGATTCATGATTTATTAGAATACTCTATGTGCTTCACTTATATCTTTTGAGCTAGATAATATTGCTCTAGTGCTTCACTTATATCTTTTTAGAGCACGGCGGTGGTTTTATTTTATAGAAATTGTTGAAATATCATGCTTCCCTTATATTATTTTGGGAGTCTTTTAGAACAGCATGGTAATTTGCTTGGGTTATAAAACTAGTCCTAATATGATGGGCATCGAAGATGGATATGATAAAAACTTTCATAAAAAGTGCGTGAATACTACGAGAAGTTTGATTCTTGATGATTGTTTTGAGATATAAAGATGGTGATATTAGAGTCATGCTAGTAGATTAATTGTGAATTTGAGAAATAATTGTGTTGAGGTTTGTGAGTCCCGTAGCATGCACGTATGGTAACCGTGGTGTAACAAATTTGGAGCATGAGGTATTCATTGATTGTCTTCCTTATGAGTGGCGGTCGGGGACGAGCGATGGTATTTTCCTACCAATCTATCCCCCTAGGAGTATGCACGTAGTACTTCATTCAATAACTAATAAGAATTTTGCAATAAGTTTGTGAGTTCTTTATGACTAATGTTGAGTCCATGGATTATACGCACTCTCACCCTTCCATCATTGCTAGCCTCTCTAGTACCGCGCAACTTTCACCGGTACCATGAACCCACCATTTACTTTCCTCAAAACAGCCACCATACCTACCTATTATGGCATTTCCATAGCCATTCCGAGCTATATTGCCATGCAACTTTCCACCGTTCCGTTTACTATGACACACTTCATTATTGTCATATTGTTTTGCATGATCATGTAGTTGACATCATATTTGTGGGAAAGCCACCATTCATAATTCTTTCATACATGTCACTCTTGATTCATTGCACATTCCGGTACACCGCCAGAGGCATTCACATAGAGTCATATTTTGTTCTAAGTATTGAGTTGTAATTCTTGAGTTGTAAGTAAATAAAAGTGTGGTGATCTTCATTATTAGAGCATTGTCCCAGTGAGGAAAGGATAATAGAGACTATGATTCCCCCACAAGATGGGATGAGACTCCGGACGAAAAATAAAAAAAGAGAGAAAAAAAGAGGCCATCAAAAAAAGAGAAAAGGACCAAATAAAAAATGAGAGAAAAAGAGAGAAGGGGCAATGCTAATATCCTTTTACCACACTTGTGCTTCAAAGTAGCACCATGATCTTTATGATGGAGAGTCTCTTATTTTGTCACTTTCATATACTAGTTGGAATTTTCATTATAGAACTTGGCTTGTATATTCCAATGATGGGCTTCCTCAAAATGCCCTAGGTCTTCGTGAGCAAGCAAGTTGGATGCATACCCACTTAGTTTATTTTTGAGCTTTCATACACTAGCTCTAGTGCATCCATTGCATGGCAATCCCTACTCACTCACATTGATATCTATTGGGCATCTCCATAGACCATTAACAGGCCTAGTTGATGTGAGACCATCTCCCTCTTTTTGTCTTCTCCACAACCACCATTCTATTCCACCCATAGTGCTATATCCATGGCTCACGCTCACGTATTGCATGAAAGTTTAAAAGGTTTGAGAACATCAAATTATGAAACAATTGCTTGGCTTGTCATTGGGGCTGTGCATGATTTGAGTATTTTTGTGTGATGGAGATGGAGCATAGCCAAACTATATGATTTTGTAGGGATAAGCTTTCTTTTGCCATGTTATTTTGAGAAGACATGATTGCCTTGTTAGTATGCTTGAAGTATTATTATTTTTATGCCAATATCAAACTTTTGTCTTGAATGTTTCGGATCTGAACATTCATGCCATAATAAAGGAAATTACATTGATAAATATGTTAGGTAGCATTCCACATCAAATTTTTTGTTTTTATCATTTACCTACTCGAGGACGAGCAGGAATTAAGCTTGGGGATGCTTGATACGTCTCCAACGTATCTATAATTTTTGATTGTTCCATGCTATTATATTATCTGTTTTGGACGTTTAATGGGCTTTAATATGCTCTTTTATATCATTTTTTGGACTAACCTATTAACCGGGAGGCCCAGTGCCAGTTTCTGTTTTTTTTGCCTATTTTACAGTTTTGCAGAAAAGGAATACCAAATGGAGTCCAAACGGAATGAAACCTTCGCGATGATCTTTCTTGGACCGAAAGCAAACCAAAAGACTTGGAGATGAAGTCGGAGACGCAACGAGGCGTCCACGAGGTAGGAGGGTGCGCCCAGGGGGTAGATGCGTCCCCACCCTCGTGGGCCCCTCGTAGCTCCAGTGACCTAGTTCTTTCACCTATATATACTCCTATACCCTAAAAACATCAGGGGAGCTACAAAACCACTTTTCCACTGCCGCAACCTTCTGTACTCATGAGATCCCATCTTGGGGCCTTCTCCGGCGACCTACCGGAGGGAGATTTGATCACGGAGGGCTTCTACATCAACACCATTGCATCTTCGATGAAGCGTGAGTAGTTTACCACAGACCTTCGGGTCCATAGTTATTAGCTAGATGGCTTCTTCTCTCTCTCTCTTTTATTCTCAAAACAAAGTACTCCTCGATGTTCTTGGAGATCTATTCGATGTAATACTCTTTTGCGGTGTGTTTTCCAAGATCCGATGAATTGTGGATTTATGATCAAGATTATAATGAATATTATTTGGTTCTTCTCTGAATTCTTATATGCATGATTTGATATCTTTGCAAGTCTCTTCGAATGATCGGTTTAGTTTGGCCTACTAGATTGATCTTTCTTGCCATGGGAGAAGTGCTTAGCTTTGGGTTCAATCTTGTGGTGTCCTTTCCCAGTGACAGTAGGGGCAGCAAGGCACGTATTGTATTGTTGCCATCGAGGATAACAAGATGGGGTTTTCATCATATTGCTTGAGTGAATTCCTCTACATCATGTCATCTTGCTTAATGTGTTACTCTATTCTTTATGAACTTAATACTCTAGATGCACGCTAGATAGCGGTCGATGTGTGGAGTAATAGTAGTAGATGCAGGAAGGAGTCGGTCTACTTGACACAGACGTGATGCCTATGTTCATGATCATTGCTTTAGATGTCGTCATAATTATGCGCTTTTCTATCAATTGCTTAGCAGTAATTTGTTCACCCACCGTAATAATGCTATCTTGAGAGAAGCCACTAGTGAAACATATGGCCCCCGGGTCTCTTTTTCATATTATTGAATCTCGTTTACATCTTGCTAGTTTTCGATCTAATATTTTGCAATCTTTACTTTCCAATCTATAAACCAAACATACCAAAAATATTTACTTTATTATCTCTATCAGATTTCACTTTTGCAAGTGACTGTGAAGGGATTGACAACCCCTTTATCGCGTTGGTTGCAAGTTCTTGATTATTTGTGCAGGTATTCGGTGACTTGTGCGTCGTATTCTACTGGCTTGATACCTTGGTTCTCAAAACTGAGGGAAATACTTACGCTACTTTGCTGCATCACCCTTTCCTCTTCAAGGGAAAAGCAATGCAAGCTCAAGAGGTAGCAATGAGGCCAGCATTAGCAGCAACTTGTGCGAACTCTTGACGGGTTCCGGCTCCAGCCATGAATGGGTTGTGCGGCCATTTGCACGACCGCACCTCCGCCATTCTCCGGGTGTGGAGGTCATTGTCCGATGACTCCCCAATAACCCCCTTGGAGTTCTTCTGGGAAGCAAACTTCCTAAAGAAACTCAACTTTTTCCAATAAATAAAATTCTGAAATTTTTAGTCCACAAAAATTTTATCAACAAAACTTCACAAAACTGATAGCAACTACTCATAGGGATGTATAGAGGCTATATCAAGCATTCAAACTACTTAAAGCTCTAAGAATTTAACATGCAAGCTCATCTACACCAGCACCAAGAGTAGCTAATTACTCAAAATATAAACCACTAAAGCAAAAACTAATTGGACCAATGGAGGATTCACATACCAAGTAGCAATCCCCCAAAATAGTTTCGGAAACGGAGCTTCGAGCGAAGAGATCAAAATCCACGGGTTTGAGAGCAAGAACACGAGAGAGAGAGAGAGAGAGAGAGAGAGAGCAGTGGTGAATTTTTTCTAGAGGTAGGTGATGACATGGGCTAAAGAGACAAGTGAGGGGGCCCACGTGGGCACCACAACCCACTAGGGTGTGCATGGGGCTGCTGGCGCGCCCAGGTGGGTTGTGCCCACCTCGTGCATCCCCCTCTGAAGTTATTTGCATCAAAAATTCTTAAATAATCAGAAAAAAACCGTGTTAAATTTTCAAAGCATTCTGAGAACTTTTATTTTTGGGTCTTTTTTTATTGCACGGGGAATTTAGAGAAGACACAAAACTTGGCATTTTATTTTGTTTAACTAAGAAAAAGAGAAAATAAAAGGTAAGGACAGAAGGTAGTGCTTACTGAATTCATCAACTTCATACCTCTCAAAAATGATCCATTAATATGGTTGATCAAGTCTTATTAACAACCACTTTCGATTAGCATGAAACCGAAGAACTTTCGTAAAACACTAAGCTACCTCAACGGGGATATGCATGTCCCCCACAATAAGCATTTCATATTTCTTTTTGGAACTAGGTGGAGGTAGTTGAAACTTCCAATAGTGATTGTCAAAGATTTTTCAATAACATTATTACCATTCACTTGGAATTGTTTCTTTGGAAAGTCCAACATATGCTCATTACCATTGATATGAAAAGTGACCTTGCTTTTTATTACAATCAATAAAAATCCCTGCAGTATTCAAGAAGGGTCTACCAAGGATAATCGACATGTTGTCGTCCTCGGGCATCTCAAGTATAACAAAGTCAGTCATGATAGTAACATTAGCAACAACAACAGGCACATCCTCACAAATACCGATAGGTATGGCAGTTGATTTGTCAGCCATTTGCAAAGATATTTCAGTAGGTGTGAGTTTATTCAAATCAAGTATTTTATATAAGGAGAAAGGCATAGCACTAACACCGGCTCCTAAATCACACAAAGCAGTTTTAACATAATTTCTTTTGATGGAGCAAGGTATAGTTGGTATTCCTAGATCTCCAAGTTTTTTAGGTACTCCATCCTTAAAAGAATAATTAGCAAGCATGGTGGAGATTTCAGCTTCAGGTATCTTTCTTTTATTAGAGATGATGTCTTTCATATATTTTGCATAAGGGGCCATCTTTAAGATATCAGTCAAACGAGTGCACAAAAAGATAGGCCTAAGCATTTCAGCAAAGCGTTCAAGTTCTTCATCATATTTCTTCTTAGTAGGTTTAGGTGGAAAGGGCATGGGTTTTTGTACCCATGGTTCTCTTTCTTTTCCATGTTTTCTTGCCACAAAGTCTCTTTTATCATATCTTTTATTTTTAGGTTGTGGGTTATCAAGATCAACTGGTGGTTCTATCTCAACATTATTATCTGGTTCTTTATCATTGTTTGGTTGAGTGTCTTCATGAACATCCTCATTATCTTTTTCATTATCACTACATGACTGTTCATTACCAGATTGAGTTTCAGCATCAGAAATAGAGACAACATTATCAGCTTCAGGAGGTTCTTCTTTTTCAGGTTCACTAGAGGTATGCAAAGTCCTATCATTTTTCTTCTTCTTTTTCTTTTTCGAAGGACTAGGTGCATCAGTGTTAACTTTTTGAGAGTCTTGTTCAATTTTTGGTGTCCCTCAGGATAAAGTGGTTCCCGAGTCATTCTTCCTCCTCTAGTCATTACTCTGACAGCATGATCATTGATATTATTATTCATTTCATCAAGCAATTCTCTTTGCGATTTGGCAAGTTGTTCTAGTTGAGTTTGAACCATGGAGGCATGTTTTCCTACACCTCTAACATCATTTGAGATTCTAAATAATAAGTCACTCAAGCGAGCAATCATATCAAAGTTGTATTTCAATTGTTTCATAACATTTGCATTGAAGTGGTCTTGTTTCCTAATATAGTTATCAAACTCATAAAGGCATTGACTAGGATGCATATTTTAAGGGTTGTCATTATCATTGAATTTCATTAGAATTTACCTCTACCACCTCGGGTGGTGGTGTGTCAAGCCCATGTATTTCTTCAATAGGAGGTAAATTTTTGCCATCCTCGGCTTTAATACCTTTTTCCTTCATACACTTCTTTGCCTCTTGCATATCTTCAGGACTGAGATATAAGATACCCCTCTTCTTCAGAGTAGGTTTAGGCGGTGGTTCAGGAAGAGTCCAATCATCATAATTTTTCAATATGTTATTAAATAATTCTTGAGCTTGTTCAACAGTTCATTCCGTGAAAACACAACCAACACAACTATCTAGGAAGTCCCTAGAAGCATCGGTTAGTCCATTATAGAAGATATCAAGTATTTATTTTTTCTTGAGAGGATGATCAGGCAAAGCATTAAGCAATTGGAGAATCCTCCCCCAAGCTTGTGGGAGACTCTCTTCTTCAATTTGCACAAAGTGAAATATTTGCTGTAAGGTAGCTTGCTTCTTTTGAGTAGGAAAATATTTTTTAGAGAAGTAATAAATGATATCTCGGGGACTATGCACTGATACGTCTCCAACGTATCTATAATTTTTGATTGTTCCATGTTGTTATATTATCATTCTTGGATGTTTTACAATCATTTTATAGTCATGTTATATCATTTTTGGTACTACCTATTGACATAGTGCCTAGTGTCAGTTGCTATTTTCTGCTTGTTTTTTACATCACGGGAAATCAATATCAAACGGAGTCCAAACGCAGCGAAACTCTTTGTGATGCCCAGATAGTTAGGCTACAATAACCTCTGCTAATGATGCCACATCACCTCGATTACTGTTGCTAATCTCGCGTTAGTTTGAAACCGGTTTGAATTCAAATTCAAAATCAAATAAATAATAAAGTTTTCAAATATTAAAACTAAAATGTTCGGAGTGAGCCAAATAATTCATAAGTAATAATGGTAGAGAAACCACATTTTTGTAAAATGTTTAAATGCAATAAAATAATAGAAACGACAGCAAAAACAATTAAGTAAATGCCTTCCTAAAAAAGTTGTAGAAATATGAACTAATTTATTAATGTGCCAAACTTTTGAGGCAGTGGGTTAATTTGTAGCTCAAATTATGGAGCAACCTTTTGCGTTTAACAAAACTAAAATAAAAATGTAAATAAAAAGAAACATAAACAAACATGACATAAAAGAAAACAAAATGTAAACAAAAGGTTATTAGAGTAGTCACTGACAACCCGACCCACATACTAATTTGTTTAAATAAATCATATAAAACCTGTTATTATAAACAGTCACTGACTACTGGGTCCCGCTGGACCCAGTTGACTAGTCAACTCTGCTGACTAGGCACTCCGAGTCAGTGATAGGTGGGACCCCCTAGGCCCCTTTGACTTCGTTGACCAGTCAACTGGTCAACAGTTGACTGGGCTGACTCAGCCCCTAACCCCACATGTCGGACTTAGTAGCACATATGTGGGTACACTTCTATGTACCCATAGTAATTTCACTTTTATTTTCGATTTAAATTAAATTCAGAAAATGAATAAAACTTTGAAAATTAATATAAAATAATCTGTAACTCGGATGTAAATACTTTGTACATGAAAGTTGCTCAGAACGACGAGATGAATCTGAATACATAGGCCGTTCGTCTGCCACACATCTCTAGCATAGTGAGCATGCAACTTTCCCCCTCTGGTTCATCTATCCGAAAACTCGTAACACCGGGGATACTTTCCCGGATGTTTCCCCCCTTCGCCGGTATCACCTACTGCCGCGTGAGGGCACACCTAGCACCACTCATTTTCATTTCATGCATTGTCATGCTTATGTTTGCATTATATTTATTGTTTCTTCCCCCTCTTCTCTCTGGTAGACTATGAGACCGATGTCTTTGCTGCCCCGGTCGACTACGGAGTCGACGACCCCTCCTTGACAGAGCAACCAGGCAAGCCCCCCCCCATGATCACCAGATATCGCCTATTCTTCTCTCTACTGCTTGCATTACAGTAGTGTAGCATGTTACTGTTCCGTTAATCCTATTCTGTTGCATAGCCTGTCATTGTTGTTACAGTTGTTGATACTTTACCCGCAATCCTAAATGCTTAGTATAGGATGCTAGTTTATCATCTGTGGCCCTACATTCTTGTCCATCTGCCTTGCTATACTATCAGGCCGTGATCACTCGAGAGGTGATCACGGGTATATAGTTACACACTTACATACTATACAGATGTGACTAAAGTCGGGTCGGCTCGTTGAGTACCCGTGGTTGATTCATGGATTGGGGGTTGGAAGGACATACTTTCCTGACGGCCCTCTGGGTGGATCTTTGTGGTGGAGCGACAGGGCAGGATGAGACCACCTAGGTGAGAGGTGGACCTGGCCCTGGTCGGCATCCACGGTTACTTCAAAATAACATGCTTAACGAGATCTTGGTATTTGATCTGAGTTGGGTCGTTGACCTTATACACACTAACCACCACGTGGGACAAGATGTGGGCAACCGGCCTCGTGGTATCAGCCGAAGCCTTCTAGACGTCAGCGACTGAGCGGTGCACGCCGGATTGGATTGGATTGCCTGCTCTTGTATTAGGGAGACTAGGTCTGCTTCCGGCCGCCCACACAACATGCAGGTGTGCAATGGGAGATGGGCCCACACCCCTGCACGCTTAGGATTTAGAACGGCGGGCTGACCTCTCTGTTAGGCCTAAGTAGGCCTGCGATGTGTTGATCTCCCGAGGCCGGACATGACCCAGGAAAGTGTGCCCGGCCAGAGGGACCAAGCGTGTCGGGAAATGTGGTGCACCCCTGCAGGGAAGTTAATCTATTGGAATAGTCGTGTCCATGGTAACAGGCGGCCCAGAGTTGTACCTTGACCTTATGACAACTAGAACTGGATACTTAATAAAACACACCCAGACAAGTTCCAGAAACAACCGGTGATCGCTTTCCCACAGGGCGACGAGGGGAGGATCGCCGGGTAGGATTATGCTATGCGATGATACTTGGATAACTTCAATCTACTCTCTTCTACATGTTGCAAGATGGAGGCGGCCAGAAGCGTAGTCTTCGATAGGACTAGCTATCCCCCTCTTATTCTGGCATTCTGCAGTTTAGTCCATCGACATTGCCTCTTTACACATATACCCATGCATATGTAGTGTAGATCCATGCTTTCGAGTACTTTGGATGAGTACTCACGGTTGCTTTGCTCCCTCTTTTCCCCCTTTTCCCTCTTCTTCTCGGATGCTGCAACTAGATGTTGGAGCCCAAGAGCCAGACACCAATGTCGACGACGACTCCTACTACACTGGAGGTGCCTACTACTACGTGCGGGCCACTAACGATGACCAGGAGTAGTTTAGGAGGATCCCAGGCAGGAGGCCTGCGCCTCTTTCGATCTGTATCCCAGTTTGTGCTAGCCATCTTATGGCAACTTGTTTAACTTATGTATGTACTCAGATATTGTTGCTTCCGCTGACTCGTTTATGTTTGAGCACTTGTATTCGATCCCTCGAGGCCTCTGGCTTGTAATATGATGCTTGTATGACTTATTTTTACTTTTAGAGTTGTGTTGTGATATCTTCCCGTGAGTCCCTGATCTTGATCGTACACATTTGCGTGCATGATTAGTGTATGATTGAATCGGGGGCGTTACACTTTTTGTGGATATTTTTTGGACCAGAAGACATCCAGTGGGCCAAATAAGTACCAGAGGGCCATCCCGTGGTGAGCACAAGACACCAGGGCACGCCTAGAGGCCTAGGCGCGCCCTGGTGGGTTGTACCCACCACGGTGGCCTCCCGCACCGCTTCTTTCCACTATAAATACCCCAATATTCCAGAAAACCTAGGGGAGGCAACGAAAATCAATTCCAGCCGCCACAAGTCCAAAAACACCAAATCCAATCTAGACACCATCACAGAGGGGTTCATCATGTCCATTGGTGCCTCTTCGATGATGCGTGAGTAGTTCTTTGTAGACCTACGGGTCTGTAGTTAGTAGCTAGACGGCTTCCTCTCACTCTCTCTCTTGATTCTCAATACAATGGTCTCTTGGAGATCCATACGATATAAGTCCTTTTGCGGTGTGTTTGTTGGGATCCGATGAACTTTGAGTTTATGATCAGATCTATGTTTTTATCCATGAAAGTTATTTGAGTCTTCTTTGATCTCTTATATGCATGATTGCTTATAGCCTCGTATTTCTTCTCCGATATTTGGGTTTTGTTTGGCCAACTTGATCTATTTATCTTGCAATGGGAGGAGGTGCTTTGTGATGGGTTCGATCTTATGGTGCTTGATCCCACTGACAGAAGGGGAAATGACATGTATGTATTGTTGCTATTAAGGATAACAAGATGGGGTCTATTTGTACATACATAGATCTTGTCTACATCATGTCATCATTCTTATTGCATTACTCTGTTTTCCCATGAACTTAATACACTAGATGCATGCTGGATAGTGGTCGATCTGTGGAGTAATAGTAGTAGATGCAGGTAGGAGTCGGTCTACTAATCTTGGACGTTATGCCTATATAATGATCATTGCCTGGATATCGTCATGATTATTTGAAGTTCTATCAATTGCCCATCAGTAATTGTTTTCCCACCGTTTGCTATTTTTCTCGAGAGAAGCCACTAGTGAAACCTACGGCCCATGGGTCTCTTTTCATCATATTTGCCTTTGCGATCTATTTTCCTTTGTTTTTATTTTCAGATCTATTAAACCAAAAATACAAAAATACCTTGCTGCACTTTATTTTATTTGTGATCTATTTATCCTATCTATCACAACTTTATCACGTCTTCTCGCCAATTTGAGGCACCGTTACCCGAAAGGGATTGACAACCCCTTTAACACGTCGGGTTGGGAGTATTTGTTATTTTTGTGCAGGGGCTGTTTAAGTTGTGTTGCTTGGTTCTCCTACTGGTTCAATAACATTGGTCTCATCAAGAGGGAAATACCTACCGTCGTTGTTTTGCATCATCCCTTCCTCTTTGGGGAAATATCGACGTAGTTCAAGCAGGCATCAAAAGGAATTTTTGGCGCCGTTGCCGGGGAGGATCTTCAACATCAACCATGTTCCTAATCAAAAATCTCATCTCCTCGCAATTTACATTATTTACCAATTGCCTCTCATTTTTCTCTCCCTCACTTCACAAAAATTTACTGTTTTGTTTGCCCTCTTTTTCGTTCGCCGTTTTCTCGTCAGATCTATTTTTAGTGCAATATTGTTGTGAAGTCATCATGACTCAAGAGAACACCAAGTTGTGTGATTTCTCAAATACCAACAACAATGATTTTATTAGCACTCCGATTACTCCTCCCGCCACTAGTGCGGAGTCTTGTGATATTAATACTGCTTTGCTGAATCTTGTTATGAAAGATCAATTTGCCGGTACTCCTAATGAGGATGTCACGTCCCATCTTAACACATTAATGGAATTATGCGATATGCAAAAGAAAAAAGATGGGGACAATGATGTTGTGAAGTTTAAACCATTTCTATTTTCTTTGTGAGATCGTGCCAAAATTTGGTTTTCTTCTTTGCCTCGCAATAGTATTGATTCCTGGAACAAGTGCAAGGATGCTTTTATTACTAAGTATTTTCCGCCCGCAAAAATCATTTCCCTTAGAACCAAGATCATGAATTTCAAGCAACTTGAACATGAGCATGTTTCACAATCTTGGGAAAGGATGAAATTGATGCTAAGGAATTACCCAACTCATGGGTTAAATCTTTGGATGATCATACAAAAAATTTATGCGGGATTGAATTTTGTTTCTCATAATCTTTTGGATTCCACCGCAGGGGGTACCTTTTTGGAAATTACTTTGGGTGAGGCTACTAAGTTTCTAGACAATATTATGGACAATTACTCACAATGGCATACCGAAAGAGCTACTACTAGTAAAAAAGTCAATTCGGTAGAAGAAATAAATTCTTTGAGTGAAAAAGTTGATGCTCTTATGAAGTTGGTTGCTAATAAAAGTGCTCCTATTGACTTTAATGGTGTGCCATTGTCCACCTTGATTGAGCGAAATAGTGATGCCATAGATGTGAATTTTATCTCGCGAAACAATTTCAATAACAATGCTTATAGAGGTAATTTTAATCCTAGGCCTTTTCCTAGTAATTCCTCTAATAATTATGGTAATTCCTATGGTAATCCCTCTTATAATAATAATAGAAACACCTCTGATCTTGAGAATAATATTAAAGAATTTATCAATACTCAAAAAAATTTCAATGCTACCATAGAAGAAAAGCTGAATAAGGTTGATGATATGTCTAGAAGTATTGATAGAATTTCTCATGATGTAGAAACTCTCAAGATGAAAATTTTGTGCCTAAAGTTGAAGAATCAATTAAAGCTCTTTATGTTTCTATGGATGAAAGTAAGAAAAGAACAGCTATGCTTAGAGCTAAAAGAGAATTTTTAGAAAGGGTGTTTCCTAGTCATTACTTTCATAAAAGTGATGAAGATCTTAAATAATTGGTGTTTTTTCTATTGATTCTTTGTTTAATAAAATTAATATTGATGAAAGAGGGACTGGAGAAGATTCAAGTTTAGCTAGAAGGCATCCGTATAATTTGGAGGGTGAAAATCTTGTTGAGAAAATTGATAAAAGTGGGTTTGAAGAGGTCAAGACTTTAACTAGTGATGTGCCCACTATTTTGGATTGCAAAGACATTAATTATGATAGTTTCTCTTTGGTTGATTGTAATTATTTGTCGCAATCCATGATAAATTCACCCCATGCTTATGAACAAAATAAAGCTTTCACTAAACATATTGTTAATGCTATGATGAAAGCTTTTGAAGAAAAGTTGGAATTAGAAGTTTCAATTCATTACATGATGAATGGGAACATACCAAAGTCAAGATTAAGAATTATGAGTGTTTTGCTTTATGTGACTTGGGTGCTAGTGTTTCTACAATTTCGAAGTCTTTATGTGATGTGCTTGGTCTGACCGATATTGAAGAATGCTCTTTAAATTTGCGCTTGGCGGATTCAACTATTAAAAAGCCTATGGGAAGAATTAATGATGTTCTTATTCTTGCAAATAAGAATTATGTTCCCATAGATTTTATGGTTCTTGATATTGCTTGTAATCCGTCTTGTCCAATTATACTTGGTAGACCGTTTTTACGTACTATTGGTGTCGTGATTGATATGAAAGAAGGCAATATTAAATTTCAATTTCCACTAAGGAAGGGTATGTAACACTTCCCTAGAACAAGAAATAGGCCACCATATGAATCAATCATGAGGGCATCATATGGATCTAGAACCAAAGATGACAACACTTAGATCCCACGCGTTATGCCTAGCTAGGGGCATAAAACAATAGCCATTACAGGAATCAGGAACTTTGCCATCCGCCATGGCTGACGGCAAAGGCACACATGGCGGACGGCAAAGACCTTTGTTGTCAGCCAGCAGACATCAACACGTCCGGCTGAACAGGCTACGGTAAAGGCTTCTTTACTGTCTGCTGGCGGACGGCAAAGATGAAAAGGTCTTTGTCATCCGCCGGCCGACAGCAAAGAGCCTAGACGGCACACGTGTCAGCTTAGGTCCGTTAAGGGGTTAACGGTGTGCTTTGCCCTCTGCTAGCAGACGGCAAAGACCTTTGCATATTAGTCGCCTGCCATGTGGCACCCCGGCTCAGAGAAACCAGAACGCCCCGTATTCTAGCCCAAAGATCGAGAAGTCTCTGGAATACGGCACTGCTTAACATAGAACAAATCAGCTCTTGTTACAAAGGATAAATACACAGGTCTGATGTTACAAAGGTTCACATCCGCACGGCGACACTACGCCTGCGATACTACACTTGCTCTATGCTAGCAGCAGAACAACTCGTAGCAGCAGAGATCTTCTAGAAGTGGAACAACAACGAAGGTAGTGAACTCCACTCCGTAGGGACTCTAGCTGGGACACGATCTAGCTCGCACGAACGGAAACCACAACAAGCAATCAAGCAATCACGGCATCACCTGCAATCTGGCATGGCACGCCAGGTCAGTACATTCAATGTACTTGCTCGCTCACAACAACCAAAATCATCAAGCCAAGACAACAACATAGCATTAAGCAGGTTAATTAAATTAACAGCTACCATGATACAACAGCAACTACTAAGCATGATATGAAACTACTACAATACTAATAAATCACCATCTTAGATCTCCATAACCATATCTCTCTTGACTAACCGGCCAAGCAATATACCATCTCGATCACCTTGTGATCAAAACCAAACGGTGATCTTTCCGGCGATCACAACCATGACCAACACTTGGTCTCAAACGGTGATCTTTCCGGCGATCACTACCATGACCAACACTTGGTCTCAAACGGTGATCTTTCCGGCGATCACTACCATGACCAACACTTGGTCTCAAACGGTGATCTTTCCGGCGATCACTACCACGACCAACACTTGGTCTCCAACATCATCAACAACATCCTGCCAATCTGTACTGCTCAACATATCAACATATAAATCACCTATAAGTTATTCCGTCATGTGAGTGTTGATCGAACGGTGTGACCTAGTACAAACCCATGCCCATGACCGAGGACGCGGCTATCGATAGTTTAAACAAACACACTCTGCAGAGGTAGC
Organism: Triticum aestivum; assembly: GCF_018294505.1. Taxonomy (NCBI): domain Eukaryota; kingdom Viridiplantae; phylum Streptophyta; class Magnoliopsida; order Poales; family Poaceae; genus Triticum; species Triticum aestivum. Next base: position 666,358,208 of record NC_057810.1, on the reverse strand, counting down.
GCACTTTACCCACACCACAGAACCCATGGCCTCGCTCTCCCATTCGGGTGGACCAACGGCGTTCTGACAAAACTGAACTACTGCCATGACACTCTCCCGGCTACTCCGACCAACACCACTTTTGGGTTCAGTCCTGGGTGGCCCCGAGTCTACCAAAGACACAACAACCACCGTCGTGGCCAAAATATAAACGTCCCAAACAGGGACACGAGCTCAAAACCAACTACGGGCACACAAGTCTTATGCCGTCCTACCTGATCAGGGTAGCGCCCGCGCATAACCTTCCCTCGTTGGAGGCACCGGTGAGAGGCACGGCAATAGACCCAGTTAGGGCCTGCCAATACAAGCAAATGTGGTTGCACTGGAAAAAGCCCGATTCGGTGGCACCTGACCAACTTAATGACGGGATTTATCCCCAAAAATATATTTGTGATAACTGATACTCCGATATCAACTATCAAACTATAATCCAAGTCATAGCAATATCCAACAAATAATTTGAGCATAATATCATCACACTAAAATACTCCGAGGATAGCATAACACTACTATCATGATGAATCCGAAGACAATAATTCTACTACTCCAAAAACAACAATAACGCTATCCAGCTAAGATCCACATGTAAACACCATCTCTGAAATTAATACTCCAAGCAACAGAACATAAACTAGCATCATGGAAATAATCATACTAACCACTAATAATCCAAAGGTAGCATGACATCCAAAGTAATACTCCAAAATATACTAACAGATATCATCATGAAACAACCATAATATCAACCACTAATACTCCAATGGCAACATGATACTCATCAACTACAAGCATAAATCCTAGTAATCCAAACAATAGCATGGCATCAACAAGATCAAAATAATACTCCGAGAAAATGCCATGCACAGAGTCATGTAGCTAAAGCAATATTTTAAACAAGTTAAAATAGATTAAACCATGTCACTGCATTACAATGATGCAAATTGAGGGTATGGCTTGCCTGGGGTGGAAGAAATCACCGGGAGAAAGTGCGAGAAACTCGCGGAACGAATCGCCGAAAAACGTACTCTCTCGGAGGGGGCTGAATAAGGGCAAGGGCATAATGGTCATTTTCAGAATTTTAACACATTGTGAAAGCATGAGCAACATAACGGGATCGACAAAACGAAGAAGTGAGCATTGGTTTCACCTTAAACGGAGTTACGAGCAAAAAGTTGTGAAGGGTTGAAGCTCAGGGACTTTTTTGCAAAAATAATATCATAGCCGGGTCCCTGAGTGGATAAGGCAGAGGCGCAAAATAGAAACACGCTTTCGGTCAGTGAAAATGTATTCCGTGGAATACGCTTCCACTAATCTACGTCAGCGAGGTGGAGCCAGCCTCTGGGTTGCCTACAGGCAGGGCTCACCACATCTTCTCTCTCCTCCCACGCCTCCTTCTTCTTCCCCCCGCTGCTCCCCCGACAGGAACAGAGGAGAGGGAGCAGGGCGAGGCCGGCGGCGGTCCGACTGGCTCCGGCCACCTTAAGCCGAGCCGAGGCCACCGGCATGCTCAGCGTGACCCGCTGCACCCATCCCCGCACAGAGGAGACGCCGGAGAGGAGTGGGGTTAATATGAGCACATTAAGGAGTGTGCAAAAGTTCAACTCATTTGGGTACTCCTAGCTAGTACTTCCTTCACAATGCCTTCTGTCTGACAAAAACTTTGAAAATTCATTGAGGAAGATTAGCTAGGCAAATAAAGTTGAACTTGTGCATGAGGCAATTATTTGGACATATAAACATGACCAAAAAGGTTGGGAGCCACTAGGAAAAATATAAATGACACTTCCTTCACAAAGTGCCATTCAGGTAGAATAGAAAAAGGAATATTGGGGAATTATTTTTGAACTTGCCAAGGCAATGTTTGGGCATATTTGAGCTATATATGACCCAAAGGAATTATGAGAGTTATTTGGGGATTTTTGGATGGACAGAAATATAGGTTGCTTCACAACCTAGGACAGATAGGGTTATTCCTTTACTGAAAAAGGAATTTTCCCTAGAAAAGAATTTATGGTTTGGTCAAGGAGTGAAGTGACAGGATCTTGGCAAGGTTTTGAGAATGATGAGCCACTTGGGAGGGAGAATTAGGATGATTCCCCAGGTGGCAAGGCCACAGAACCACTCCAAAAAGGAAACAGAGCAAAAACCAAATAAATCAAAAGAAAAAGAAAAGGGCCAAAAACCAGGCTGTTACATGCCAGCAGACGGCAAAGAACATTGATTGTTTTCCGTCTACCAGTGGACGGCATAACATGCCACGTGGCAGCACCTGGGGGGCTGGCATATTTGGTAGCTTTGCCGTTAGTTGGCTGGCGGCAAATATTCAACGTTCTTTACCATTAGTTGGCTGACGACAAAGCTACCAAATTGCTAGCCTACTACCCCAGGTTGCATAGGTAGCTGACACGTGGCATGTTTGCCGTCTGCTGGCTGAGGGCAAAGCTCTTTGCCGTCTGCCAACGGACGACAAAGAGTCTATATAGCCCCTGTTTTTGCTGTTTTTCTTGAATTCATTCAATTTGACGGAATTTCACACACACACACACACACACATATATATGTATGTATATATATACACACACATATGAAGTTACTTTCGACAAGCATACCAACACATATACATACCAAATCATATCCCTGCCGTATGGATATGATCATCCAACACATATACATAGCAAATGGTTTCATCCAACACATATACATAGCTAACATATCCAACAACAACCATACAATGGTTTCATCCATACATACATATATAGGTAGCAAGATTCCTCATGTAAAGCAAATCAAAACAAGAAGGAAGCATAAAGAGAAGAGTAGACTCCATCAACGCAAGCTTCATCATCTAAAGCAAATCTGCAAATTGGGAAAGAAGCAAGTTAGAAGGAGAAGAAGAAGAAGAAGAAGAAGAAGAAGAAGAATAAGAAGAAGACTAGCTAGAAAAAGAAGAGAAGAAGAGGAAGATTTTTCCTTCTCTTTCTTTTTCTCCTCTCCTCTTTTTTATCTTCTTCTTCTTCTTCTTCTTCTTCTTCTTCTTCTTCTAACTAAGGTAGGTAAAAATGCCATTTTATTGCTAAGCTAGGTAAAAAAGCTAAGTGTAGGTCATTTTAGAGCTAAGCTAGGTAAATAGGTCATTTTGGAGCTTACTAAGGTTATTATGTCATTTTCGAGGAAAGTACGGTAAGTCTATATCATTTTGGAGGTAACAAAGATTATCATGACATTTTTTAGGAAAGAAAGCTAAGTATAGCTCATTTTTTGTCTAACTTAGGTAGTTATGCCATTTAGGAGTAAAGTAACATAAGTATGCATTTGCTAAGCAAAACACTAGAGAGAACTTACCCTCATCACAACAAATGTGATGAAGATCGCAACTAACGTAACAATTGATCCAACGGCATAATGATACCAAGCCTCATTATCAATGGCATATTTTCTAATCTTCTTAGGCTGTGTTTGATAGTGAAGTATTAAAAAACCACAGTATTGAAAAACTTCAATATTTTTGCAAGGAGGTATAAGAGATCATAGTTTTCATATACATAGTATTTTGAAGTATTGAGAATACTTTCAGCTGTTTGGATGGTGCTGCATATATCCACGTAAATTGGCTAGCTACCTGTTTTCTCCTGAGCTACCCAGCTGTTGCAAACTCAACGGCCATGCACAAACTCTGAATGGCCATGCACAAAGGCCACTGCCAAACTACAACGAGTATGCCCATAGCCCATAGTTTGGCATGTAGCTAACCAAAGAGGAGGCAGTCGAACTACCACAACATGATGTGTGTCACCTCACAAACTCATTGGCACTCTTCCGCGCTGCTATCAAGGGGCATCCGGAGCTGCGCGTGGAGCCGTGGAACTAGGACCTCACAGTCCGCAACAAGTCGTAGCCGGCGGTGCACCACGTGGAGCCGCGCATAAACTGGAATCGTGCGGCCCAGCTCAATGCCTTCCACTGGATTCCATTTGTGGCTCCTCCCAAGCATTACTTCAAACATACGACCAGCACGACACGTGATACATCAAACAAGAAAGAATGCGGCTTGGAAGCGAACGAAGGAGCAGCGGCGAGACTATCTCCGACGACGAGAGAGCAGCGGTGGCGGCTTGGAAGCACACGAGGAAGAAAAATGAGACGGGCCTGTTTTCTCCCCTGTTCAGTTTAAAGAAAAGAGGTTTGGGGCTCTTTTTAAAATAGAGGAAATACTGTGTTTTGGTGAATATTGCAGTATTAATACTACAGTTTTTATGGAAACCAAACAGCTCACCGTAATTAAAACCATGGTATTGTAGAAAACTGTAGTATTCTTCAATTACATAGAAAATGCAGAGCTATCAAACATGGCCTTAATCTTCAAGTGCATTGCATCCATCTTCAAGCGCATTGCATTCATCTTCATCTTGTGATCATTGACCACATCAGCAACATACAACTCCAATGTCATCCTCTCTTCTTCAATTCTTTTAATTTTTTTCTTTCAAATACTCATTTTCTTTTTCAACTAAATTTAACTTCTCGACAAGAGGGTCGGTTGCAAATTCCTGTTCACATACCTCCTAGATTAAAATATCTCTATGTCAACTTGATGGCCATAATTGTCATAAATGCGAAATGCAACAAATAGTTATAAAAGAGGATTTACCACATCAGAATCATAAAGCGGGCGAGGACCGACGGGGATGGATATCAAGACCATGGCACTATGTATAACAAGCAATCATACAAAGTAAGAAAATTATACAAGTAACTATATAAATCATACAAGTAACTACATAAATCAAGTACAACATAAAAAAAATTAATACCTAGTAATAATCTGGTTCAATAAATGCTTCAGGATCAATAAATGCATCATCATCATCACTATCAGTAATGACGTGCTCATCATCATCATCATTAATAAATGCATCATCATGTGGAAGGCCACCTCTATGTAATCTGTCAAGCATTGACAGGTCATCCGCAGCGATAACCTCTTCTTGTTCAGGCTCTTCTTGTTCCGGCTGAGGGGTGAAGTCGGGTTCATTGTCACTATCTACTTCAATGTTCTGGGGTGAAGTAGAGAGGTTCTTGAAACGTTTTTTGGAAAGACATGTTTCTTGGAAGAATTATCCTTCAGATGTGTCTGGGTTAATGTGAGTTTCATAATCATCTTCATTGGGGGGAGGTGGTCTAACACGTGGTGACACTTCATAAACGACAACCTTTGAGATTAGGATCACTTTGACAGGCCCACGGTAGATAGAAAACTTGCGTTGCTTGTTGATCCATAATATAGACATTGGGAACATCCAAATGGGTGCTTTGATTGATTTCCACTAGCCCTATATGTTCATGAGTCCTTCGAGTCTCCTTCGGCTGGAACCAATAACATTTGAAGACTATGACGTTTGGTGGGTTTGCACCATAGAATTGAAGTTCATAAATTGCTTCAACTCTTCCATAATACTCGGTATCTCCTTCGCCAATAGCAGAGACACAACAATTTGTAGACTTTCAGTTGGCCATAGATAGCTCTTTGCCATAGGTATGAAAGCTATACCCGTTCATGTCGTATTTGTCAAATGAACGGACCTTATAGTCAAAACCATTAGCGACTTGTCTCAATTCGGCGTCCATAAGCTCTGAATTAGCCTACAAGTTTAATACGAAAGGGATTGCTGCATTAGCCACAAATTAGACGAAGAAATGAAATGGTCTAATGGAAATTACTGTTTGTTTGAACCAAGAGATGAAACCGGGATAGATGCCTCCATGTTTTGCTAGAAGCTCATACTCTTCGACGGAATCCTTTTGGATCACCGCTCCATACGATAATTTGGCAACGTATCGACTGTATCAAATTTATCCGGAAATAAGAGAAGTTCAAACGAATTAGAAGTTGTGAAACAATGTACCGAGAACTTACTCGATGTACGGCCGCACTTCTGTTAGGTTGTTGAAGATATACAACAAAATGCTCTTCCATTCCTTGAAATCCAATGTTAAGGAATTAGAAGCACCGGCTGGTGCCAGATCTCCTTTGAATAGGCTGAGGTTGGATTGACCCTTTTTAGGGTCGCTGGCATTGTACTGAGGCTTCAGATTATGCAAATGATGATTTTTGGCTTCGTAGTGTGCTATCACGAAGTTTGCCGCCTCCTCAGTAATGAATGCCTCGGCCATCGATGCTTCAATTCCACGTTTATTTTTACATTTTGCTTGAAGCGTCTTCTGCATCCTCTTAGTTGCGTAGCACCAATGATTCTGCACAGGCCCCCCAATCTTGCCTCAGTTGGGAGATGCAAAATCAATTGATGCATTGGATTAAAGAAGCCCGACGAAAATATCTTCTCTAACTTGCAGATCAACTTCGGTGCCAACTCTTCCATTTCTTCTACCAGGTTAGGCGATAGTTCTTTAGCACAAAGAACACAGAAAAAATAGCTCAGCTCTGCTAGTACTAGCCATTCATCCTCAGGGATGAATCCATGCAACATCACCGGCATTACCCGCTCAATCCATATGTGCCAATCATGACTCTTGAGACAAAATATCTTCAACTTTTCAAGACTCGCTCCCTTCTTTAGATTCGCTGCATACCCATCGGGGAATATCAACTGCATTTTCACCCACAAGATAATTTCCCTCATAGATGGCCTTCCAAGATTGAACCATGCCTTTGGCTTTGCCCAGTTCTTCTTTCCTGTCGGTGGTTGCATGTTTCGTAGCGGTCTATCACATAGCGCCTCCTGATCAACTCTTGCCTTAGGATTATTCTTTGACTTCCCATCTATTCCAAACAATGTACCAAAAAGTGCCTCGGCGATATTCTTCTCAGTGTGCATCATGATACATCTCCATCTTATCTATAATTTTTGATTGTTCCATGCCAATATTCTACAACTTTCACATACTTTTGGCAACATTTTATACTATTTTTGGGACTAACATATTGATCCAGTGCCCAGTGCTAGTTCCTGTTTATTGCATGTTTTTTGTTTCGCAGAAAACCATATCAAACGGAGTCCAAACGGGATAAAAACTGACGGAGCTTTTTTTTGGAATATTTATGATTTTTGGGAAGAAGAATCAACGCGAGTCGACGCCCGAGGGGGCCACGAGGCAGGGGGCGCGCCCTGGGCCCTCGTGGCCACCCTGTAAGGTAGTTGGTGCCCTTCTTTTGCCGCCAGAAAGCTAATATCCGGATAGATATCATGTCCAAAATTCATCCCAATCGGAGTTACGGATCTCTGGGAATATAAGAAGCGGTGAAAGGCCAGAATCAGGAACGCAGAAACAGAGGGAGATAGAGAGACAGAATCAATCTCGTAGGGGCTCTCGCCCCTCCCACACCATGGAGACCATGGACTAGAGGGGAAACCCTTCTCCCATCTAGGGAGAAGGTCAAGGAAGAAGAAGAAGGGGGGCTCTCTCCCCCTCGCTTTCGGTGGCACCGGAACGCCGCCATCATCATCACCGTGATCAACACCAACACCTCTGTCATCTTCACCAACATCTCCATCACCTTCCCCCATCTATATACAGTGGTCCGCTCTCCCACAACCTGTTGTACCCTCTACTTGAACATGATGCTTTATGCTTCATATTATTATCCAATGATGTGTTGCCATCCTATGATGTCTGAGTAGACTTTCGTTGTCCTATCAGTAATTGGTGAATTGCTATGATTGGTTTAATTTGCTTGTGGTTATGTTGCTGTCCTTTGGTGCCCATCATATGAGCGCACACGTGGATCACACTATAGGGTTAGTTGTATGTTTATAGGACTATGTATTGTAGGGCAAGAGTGACAGAAGCTTCAACTTAGCATAGAAATTGATGCATACGGGATTGAAGGGGGACCAATATATCTTAATGCTATGGTTGGGTTTTACCTTAATGAATGTTAGTAGTTGCGGATGCTTGCTAATAGTTCCAATCATAAGTGCATAGAATTCCAAGTCAGGGATGACATGCTAGCAGTGGCCTCTCCCACATAAAACTTGTTATCGGTCAAGTAAAGTAGTCAATTGCTTAGGGACAATTCCGCAACTCCTACCACCACTTTTTCCACACTCGCTATACTAAGTTTATAGCATCTTTATCTAAACATACCCTAGTTTTTATTTATGTGCTCTTTATATTCTTGCAAACCTATCCAACAACACCTACAAAGTCCTTCTAGTTTCATACTTGTTTTAGGTAAAGCGAACGTTAAGCGTGCGTAGAGTTCTATCGGTGGTCGATAGAACTTGAGGGAATATTTGTTCTACCCTTAGCTCCTCGTTGGTTTCGACACTCTTACTTATCGAAAGAGGCTACAATTGATCCCCTATACTTGTGGGTTATCAAGACCTTTTTCTGGCGCCGTTGCCGGGGAGTTATAGCGTGGGGTGAATATCCTCGTGTGTGCTTGTTTGCTTTATCACTAAGTAATTTTTATTTGCTGTTCTAAGTTGTTTTCTATCTTTAGTTATGGGTAGGAAACGCAAAATACCAAAAAAATTAGTTGTACCTACTACACCAATGGTTGAAGAACCACTCAAAATGTATCACACTCCTAAAGCTTTTTACTTGGATCATCTTTGATCCCTATGTGCTCATGCTGAAACCCCAACTAGCTTAGTTGAGGGAAAATCTTTAGATGAGCATGCTTGTTATGTGCAACACCGCTTATCTCAAAAGGGAAACTTTTACTAGATCAAATTCATCGTTTGCAATGCTATGCTTGGAATTTATGTGAAATATATGATTTTACTTGTTGTTGCGAAGACCCTAAGAAACACCTTTCCTACCAATGTGAGTTTAGTGATAATGGAATCGTATCTTCGTATGCTAAAGGTGTTCATAATTACTATGATGTTCAACAAATTGAAGAATTTGTTGCTTTTAAGGGTGCTTATGAAATTGCTTCTTTGATTGGAAAGTATGATGCTACTCTTTACAAATCTGAAAATTTTGCCATACTTAAATATTGTTATGATAATTATGCTTCTAATGCCTATGTTAAACCATATATTGAGGACTCCTCCGCTGTCTAAGAAGAGGCGAATATTTTGCAGGAATCTATGGAAGAAGAAATTGATGAAACTATGAGCTCATTGGATGAAAAAGATGAGGAGGAGAGCGAAGAACAAAAGGAGGAAGAGCGGATTGATCACCCGTGCCCACCTTCTAATGAGAGTAACTCTTCAACTCATACATTGTTTAATTTCCCTTCGTGCTTACCGAAGGATGATTGCTATGATGATTGTTATGATCCCATTGATTCTCTTGAAATACCCCTTTTTGATGATGCTTGCTATGCTTGTGGCCATGATGCCAATATGAATGATTCTTATGGAGATGAACTTGCTATAGTTCCTTATGTTAAACATGAAATTGTTGCTATTGCACCCACACATAATAGTCCTATTATCTTTTTGAATTCTCCAAACTACACTATATCGGAGAAGTTTGCTCTTATTAAGGATTATGTTGATGGGTTGCATTTTACCATTGCACATGACGATTTTGATAGATATAATATGAATGTGCTTGCTGCTCCTACTTGCAATTATTATGAGAAAGGAACTATATCTCCACCTCTCTATGTTTCCCACACGATAGAATTGCAAGAAACTGCTTATACTATGTATTGGCCTTTACTATGTGTGCATGAATTGTTCTTTTATGACATGCTGATGCACATGAAGAGAGTTAGACTTCGTCATTGCTTGATATATGTTAATTTGTGCTCACTACTAAATCACAAATCATTGTTAATCAAAATTGTCTTTGATATACCTTGGGATCCGGGTCGATCCATTACTTGAGCACTATATGCCTAGCTTAATGGCTTTAAAGAAAGCACTGCTAGGGAGACAACCTGGAAGTTTTAGAGAGTCATTTATTTCTGTTGTGTTCTTTTATAAAGTTTAAAAACAAAAAAAAGAGGGGAACCCAAAACTTTTTCAAAAAGAAAAGCGAAAGTGAGAAAGACGAGCATTGTTAAAGTGGGAGCTAGCCTTGAACTTTGTTCATGCTCACGGAAACTTTGTGAATCTTAATTACAAAAACTTTTCAATAAAAAATTATCCCCTTGTACAACTCCATTGTATAATAAAAATAATGTGCCAAGGTTTGCCTTTAGGATGTTTACAATGCTTGTTGGTTTGTGCGGTGCAAGACAGGAACTTTGGCTGTAGTGCGCGATTTTACATTTGTACTAGAACGTCAAACGGTTCTAAAACTTTTTGCATTGTCTTTCTATACAAATTGTTTATTTTTCCCAATTTTTTCAGAATTTTTGGAGTACCAGAAATATGGTGAATGTTCAGATTACTACAAACTGTCCTATTTAAGACAGATTTTGTTTTTGATGCATAGTTCGCTTGTTTTGATGAAACTATCAATTTCTATCAGTGGATTAAGCCATGGAAAAGTTATATTACAGTAGATACAATGCAAAAATAAAATATGAATTGGTTTTCAATAGTACTTAGAGTAGTGATTTGCTTTATTATACTAATGGATCTTACCAAGTTTTCTGTTAAAGTTTTGTGTGGATGAAGTGTTCGAAGATTGAGGAGGTCCCGATATGAGGAAAAGGAGGAGAGGCAAGAGCTCAAGCTTGGGTATGAACAAGGCACACCAAGTTAATATTCAAGGAGACTCAAACATCTAAGCTTGGGGATGCCCCGGAAGGCATCCCATCTTTCTTCAACAAGTACCGGTATGTTTTCGGATTCGTTTCGTTCATGCAATATGTGCAAATCTTGGAGCGTCTTTTGCATTTAGTTTTCACTTTTCTTTTATGCACCATGCTGGTATGAGATAGTCCTTGGTTGATTTATAGAATGCTCTTTGCACTTCACTTAAATCTTTTGAGTATGGCTTTATAGAATGCTTCATGTGCTTCACTTATATCATTTGAAGTTTGGATTGCCTGTTTCTCTTCACATAGAAAACCGCCATTTGTAGAATGCTCTTTTGCTTCACTTAAATTTGTTAGAGCGTGGGCATATCTTTTGTAGAAAGAATTAAACTCTCATGCTTCACTTATATCTATTTAGAGAGATGGCAGGAATTGGTCATTCACATGGTTAGTCATAAAATCCTACATAAAACTTGTAGATCACTGAATATGATATGTTTGATTCCTTGCAATAGTTTTGTGATATAAAGGTGGTGATACTAGAGTCGTGCTAGTGGAGTGATAACCCACAAGTGTAGGGGATAATTGTAGCCTATTTTGGTAAGTAAGAGTGTTGAACCCAACGAGGAGCTAAAGGTAGAACAAATATTCTCTCAAGTCCTATCTGCCACTGATACGACTCTACGCATGCTTAGTGTTCGCTTTATCTAGAACAAGTATGAAACTAGAAGTACTTTGTAGGTGTTGTTGGATAGGTTTGCAAGATAATAAAGAACACGTAAATAAAAGCTAAGGTCTGTTTGGATGAAGACACAACTAAGTTAGTTTTAGTAGAGAGCTTTTTGTCATGAGAAAGTTATTTGTCCCTAGGCAATCGATAACTAGACCGGTAATCACTATTGCAATTTTATTTGAGGGAGAGGCATAAGCTAACATACTTTCTCTTCTTGGATCATATGCACTTATAATTGGAACTCTAGCAAGCATGCACAACTACTAAAGATCATTAAGGTAAAACCCAACCATGGCATTAAAGGATCAAGTCCCCTTTATCCCATACGCAAACAACCTACTTACTTGGGTCTGTGCTTCTGTCACTCACGCCACACACCATAAGGAAATCATGAACATATTGCAAACCCTACAGCGGGGATCCCTCATGCTTGCGCAACAATGAGAGCACCATAGGACAGCACCAATAATGAAACATGCAACTCAAACCAATCACGATCATTAATTAACCCATAGGACAACACAGATCTACTCAAACATCATAAGATAGCCATACATCATTGGGAAATAATATATAGCATTGAGCACCATGTTTAAGTAGAGATTACAGCGGGTAAGAGAGGTGTTACACCGCTGCATAGAGGGGGGCAGAGTTGGTGATGAAGGCGGTGAAGTTGTTGGTGAAGATCGCGGTGATGATGATGGCCCCCGACAGCGTTCCGGCGCCACCGAAAGCAAGGGGAGAGAGCCCCCATTCTTCTGCTTCTTCCTTGACATTCTCCCTAGATGGGAGAAGGGTTTCCCCTCTATTTCTTGGCTCCCATGGCATGGGAGGGGCGAGAGCCCCTCCGATATTGTATCTGTATCTCTATCTCTCTCTGTTTCCGCGTTCTCAGATTCTGCCCTGACACCATTTCTTTTATATCCGGAGATCCGTAACTCCATTGGATTGAAACCTTCGCCCAGATATTTTTCCAAAAATCAGCTTTCATGCGGCCAAAGAAGAGCGTCAACCTCCATATGGGGTGCCCACGAGGGTCAGGGGCGCCCCCCCTTCCTCGTGGCTCCCTCGGGCATCGTCTCGCGTTTGTTTTTGTTCCCAAAAATCACAAATATTCCAAAAATGATCTCCGTACGTTTTTATACCGTTTGGACTCCATTTGATATGGAGTTTCTGCAAAACATAAAACATGCAACAAACAGGAATTGGCACTAGGCACTGGATCAATATGTTAGTCCCAAAAAGAATATAAAAAGTTGCCAAAAGTATATGAAGGTTGTAGAATATTGGCATGGAACAATCAAAAATTATAGATACAACGGAGACGCATCAACATCTCCAAGCTTAATTCCTGCTCGTCCTCGAGTAGGTAAATGATAAAAAAGATAATTTTTGATGTGGAATTCTACCTAGCATAATCTTGATCATATATCTAATCATGGCATGAATAGTAAGACACGAGTGATTCAAGGCAATAGTCTATCTTTTGACATAAAAACAATAATACTTCGAGCGTACTAATAGAGCAATCATGTCTTTTCAAAACAACAAGGCCAAAGAAAGTTATCCCCACAAAATCATATAGTCTGGCTATGCTTCATCTTCATCACACAAAATATTCAAATCATGCACAACCCCGATGACAAGCCAAGCAATTTTTTCATACTTTTGACGTTCTCAAACCTTTTCAACTTTCACGCAATACATGAGCATGAGCCATGGATATAGCACTATAGGTGGAACAGAGTATGATGGTGGAGGTTGTGTGGAGAAGACAAAAAGGGAGAAAGTCTCACATCGATGCGGCTAATCAATGGGCTATGGAGATGCCCATTAATTGATGTCAATGCAAGGAGTAGGGATTGCCATGTAATGGATGCACTAGAGCTATAAGTGTATGAAAGCTCAAACTGAAACTAAGTGGGTGTGCATCCAACTTGCTTGCTCATTGATACGTCTCCAACGTATCTACTTTTCCAAACACTTTTGCCCTTGTTTTGGACTCTAACTTGCATGGTTTGAATGAAACTAACCCGGACTGACGCTGTTTTTAGCAGAACTGCCATGGTGTTATTTATTGTGCAGAAAACGAAAGTTCTCGGAATGACCTGAAAATCCACGGAGATAACTTTTGGAAAATATAAAAAATACTGGCGAACAAATCAAGGCCAGGGGCCCACACCCTGTCCACAAGGGTGGGGGCGCGCCCCCTCCCCCTAGGCACGCCCCCCTGTCTCGTGGGACCCCTGATGCTCCACCGACCTCAACTCCAACTCTATATATTCCGTTTCACGGAGAAAAAAATCAAAGAGAAAGTTTCATCGCGTTTTACGATATGGAGCCGCCGCCAAGAACTAATCTCTCTTGGGAGGGTTGATCTGGAGTCCGTTCGGGGCTCCGGAGAGGGGGATTCATCGTCGTCGTCATCATCAACCATCCTCCATCACCAATTTCATGATGCTCACCGCCGTGCGTGAGTAATTCCATCATAGGCTTGGTGGACGGTGATGGGTTGGATGAGATTTACCATGTAATCAAGTTAGTTTTGTTAGGGTTTGATCCCTAGTATCCACTATGTTCTGAGATTGGTGTTGCTATGACTTTGCTATGCTTAATGCTTGTCACTAGGGCCCGAGTGCCATGATTTCAGATCTGAACCTATTATGTTTTCATGAATATATGTGAGTTCTTGATCCTATCTTGCAAGTCTATAGTCACCTATTATGTGTTATGATCCGACAACCCCGAAGTGACAATAATCGGGATACTTCTCGGTGATGACCGTAGTTTGAGGAGTTCATGTATTCACTATGTGTTAATGCTTTGGTCCGATACTCTATTAAAAGGAGGCCCTAATATCCCTTAGTTTCCATGAGGACCCCGCTGCCATGGGAGGGTAGGACAAAAGATGTCATGCAAGTTCTTTTCCATAAGCACGTATGACTATATTCGGAATACATGCCTACATTACATTGATGAACTGGAGCTAGTTCTGTGTCACCCTATGTTATAGCTGTTACATGATGAACATCATCCGACATAATTATCCATCACTGATCCAATGCCTATGAGCTTTTCACATATTGTACTTTGCTTATTTACTTTTCCGTTGCTACTGTTACAATTACTACAAAACTTCTATCGTTACTTTTACCACTGTTACCATTACTATCATACTACTTTGCTACTAAATACTTTGTTGCAGATACTAAGTTATCCAGGTGTGGTTGAATTGACAACTCAACTGCTAATACTTGAGAATATTCTTTGGCTCCCTTTGTGTCGAATCAATAAATTTGGGTTGAATACTCTACCCTCTTAAATTGTTGCGATCCCCTATACTTGTGGGTTATCAAGACTATTTTCTGGCGCCGTTGCTGGGGAGCATAGCTCTATTCTTTAAGTCACTTGGGATTTATATCTGCTGGTCACTATTAGGAACTTGAAAGACGAAAGAACTAAGATTTTTCCCTCAACTACGAGGGGAGGTAAGGACTGCCATCTAGCTATGCACTAGATTCTCCTTCTGTTTTGAGTAAGCTTGCGACACCTAAACCTGCCACTGCTATGAATTCTGATATGTCACATGTTATTGATGATGCCACTTCTGCTATGCATGATACTTATGGTGAAACTACTTCTGTGCTTGATACTACTTTGCCATTAGGTGAATTTCTTGATGAACAACTTGCTAGGGTTAGAGAGAACGAAATTATTAAAGATGAAATTATTGATGATAGTGATGATGAAGGTTCTCTCCCTAAGTATGAATTGCCTATTGTTCTTGAGGGTTATGTTATGGATGAAGAAACTGCTAGAGATCTTTTTGCTTGCAATGATAGATGTGTCTTAAGAAATTACTAGCTAAACTAAAACAAAAAACTCTGAATGCTAGAATGAAATATGACCCTGCTTTTGCTACTTCACCTATCTTTGTTACTGATAAGGATTATGAATTCTCTGTTGATCCTGAAATAATTACTTTAGTTGAATCTGATCCTTTTTATGGCTATGAATCTAAAACTGTTGTGGCACATCTTACCAAGTTGAATGATATAGCCACCTTGTTTACTAATGATGAGAAGTCTCGCTATTATTATATCCTTAAGATATTTCCATTCTCATTGAAGGGTCATGCTAAAACTTGGTTTAGTTCTCTTGATCCTGGATGTGTGCGTAGTCCCAAGGATATGATTTATTACTTCTCTGCTAAATATTTCCCTGCTCATAAGAAACAAGCTGCCTTGCAGGAAATATATAATTTTGTGCAAATCAAAGAAGATAGTCTCCCACAAGCTTGGGGGAGGCTTCTCTGAATACTTAATGCTTTGCCTGATCATCCTCTTAAGAAAAATGAAATACTTGATATCTCTTATAATGGACTAACCGATGCTTCGAAGGACCACTTGGATAGTTGTGCTGGTTGTGTTTTCAGGGAAAGAACAGTCGACCAAGCTGAATTGTTATTCAATAATATGTTGACTAATGAAAATAATTGGACTCTTCCTGAGCCAATTGAGCCAACTCCTGAGTCTATTCCTAAACCAACTCCAAGGAAGAGGGGTGTTCTATTTCTCAGTCCTGAAGATATGCAAGAGGCAAAGAAATCAATGAAAGAAAAAGGTATTAAAGTTGAAGATGTTAAGAATTTACCTCCAATTGAAGAAATACATGGTCTTAATATACCGCCTGTTGAAGAAGCACACTGTCTTGATAACCCGACACAAGTGGTAAATGTAAATTCTCTCTGTAGATATGATAAAGTTGAAATCCCGTCTACTAAATTTCATAGCCAATGCTTAGATGATTTTAATGACTTTATGGCTAGGCAAGAAAGTTTTAATGCTTATGTTGGTAGAGAATTAAAGAGTAATGCTTTCATGATAGGACGCTTGAGTGATTATATGGCTAGAGTTAAATGTGAACTTAAACTCATTAGCAAATATTCTTCTATGGTTACCACTCAAGCAGAGCAAGTACTTAAAGCTCAAAATGATTTTCTCGATGAATTAAATAATAAACATGATTTTGCTGTTAGAGTGACTATAGAACTGGTAGAATGACTCGGGAACCTTTGTATCCTGAAGGCCACCCTAAGAGAATTGAGCAGGATTCTCAGAGAAATAATTTAGATGCACCTAGTCCTTCTAAAAAGAAAGATGATAGGACTTTGCATGCTTCTAGTGAACCTGTTGTAGACACACCTGAGAATCCCAATGATATTTCTATCTCTGATGCTGAAACACAATTAGGTGATGAACATGAACCTAGTGATAATGTTAATGATAATGTTCATGTTGATGCTCAACCTAGCAATAATAATGATGTAGAGATTGAACCTGATGTTGATCTTGATAACCCACAATCAAAGAATCAACGTCATGATAAGGGAGATTTTGTTGCTAGGAAGCATGGTAAAGAAAGAGAACCATGGGATCAGCAACCCATGCCTTTCCCTCCTAAACCATCCAAGACAAAGGATGATGAGGATTTTGAGTGATTTGCTGAAATGTTTAGACCTATCTTCTTACGTATGCGTTTAACTGATATGCTTAAAGCGAATCCTTATGCTAAATACATGAAGGATATTATTACAAATAAAAGAAAGATACCGGAAGCTGAAATTTCCACCATGCTTGCTAATTACACTTTTAAGGGTGGAATACCAAAGAAACTTGGAGATCCAGGAGTACCAACTATACCATGCTCCATTAAAAGAAATTATGTTAAAACTGCTTTATGTGATCTCGGAGCCGGTGTTAGTGTTATGCCTCTCTCTTTATATCGAGACTTGAATTGAATAAGTTGACACCTACTGAAATATCTTTGCAAATGGCTGATAAATCAACTGCTATACCTGTCGGTATTTGTGAGGATGTGCCTGTTGTGGTTGCAAATGTCACTATCTTAACGGACTTTGTTATTCTTGATATTCCCGAGGACAATAGTATGTTGATTATCCTTGGTAGACCCTTTTTGAATATTGTAGGGGCTGTTATTGATTGCAACAAAGGCGATGTCACTTTTCATGTTAATGGTAATGAGCATACAGTACACTTTCCGTGGAAACAACCTCAAGTTCATAGCATCAATTCTATTGGAAAAATTCCAACTATCATTATTGGAGGTTTTGAATTTCCTCTTCCTACTGTCAAGAAAAAGTATGATATTCTTATTGTTGGGGATGTTCATATCCCTGTTGAGGTAACCTAGTGTTATTCGAAATTTCTCTGATTCCATGTTATTCGGAATGAGTTTGTTAACAAGACTTGATCAACCTTGTTAGTGGATTCATTTTGATGATCATGAGATGCATGAAACTAGAAGGCACAACCTTCTGTACCCTCTTTTTATTTTTTGTTATTTAGAATAAATAAAGCAAAAATATAATTATCTATCTGTTTTCTGAATTATTCATGCAATAAAAGAATATCCCTGAGGGAGTCCTGGATTAGGGGGTGTCCGGATAGCCGGACTACCATCATCAGCCGAACTATCATCGGCCGAACTATCATCATCGACCGGACTCCAAGACTATGAAGATACAAGATTGAAGACTTCGTCCCGTGTCCGTATGGGACTTTCCTTGGCGTGGAAGGCAAGCTTGGCGATACGGATACATAGATCTCCTACCATTGTAACCGACTCTATGTAACCCTAGCCCTCTCCGGTGTCTATATAAACTGGATGGCTCTAGTCCGTAGAACAACAACAACCATTACAATCATACCATAGGCTAGCTTCTCGGGTTTAGCCTCCTTGATCTCGTGGTAGATCCACTCTTGTAAACATCCACAATATCAATATCAATCAAGCAGGACGTAGGGTTTTACCTCCATCAAGAGGGCCCGAACCTGGGTAAAACATCGTGTCCCTTGTCTCCTGTTACCATCCGCCTAAGACGCACAGTTCGGGACCCCCTACCCGAGATCCGTCTGTTTTGACACCGACATTGGTGCTTTCATTGAGAGTTCCTCTGTGTTGTCACCGATAGGCTTGATGGCCTCTTCAATCGACAACGACGCAGTCCTGGGTGAGACTTTTCTCCCCGGACAGATCTTCGTATTCGGCGGCTTCGCACTGCGGGCCAACTCACTTGGCCATCTGGAGCAGATCGAAAGCTACGCCCCTGGCCGTCAGGTCAGGTTTGGAAGCCTAAACTTCACGGCCGATATCTGCGGGGACTTGATTTTCGATGGATCTGAGCCACAGCCGAGCGTGTCGCGCTGTCACGATGGGCACGACCTAACTCTGCTGCCGGACAGCACCTTGGAGGCCGCACACGAATCCGCTCCGACCCATAGTCCGGAGCCGATCGCTCAGATCGAGGATGGATGGCTGGACACCGGCTCGGGAGCTGCAACTTCTACGGCGATGGAGCCGAACACTTACCTTGTCCCGCATAAAGCTCATGACTCCGAGGTGCCAGACTCTCTGTCGGACTCCGAACCTCCTGCACCCCTGCCAGTCGAATCCGATTGGGCGCCGATCATGGAATTCACTGCTGCGGACATCTTTCAGCACTCACCCTTCGGCGATATCTTAAATTCGCTGAAGCATCTCTCGCTATCCGGAGAGCCCTGGCCGAACTACGGCCAGGATGGTTGGGACGCGGACGACGAAGAAATTCAGAACCCACCCACCACCCACTTCGTAGCCACTGTCGACGATCTAACCGACGTACTCGACTACGACTCTGAATACATCGACGGTATGGACGACGATGCCGGAGACTATCAAGAACCAGTGCCTACAGGACACTGGAAGACCACCTCGTCATACGACATATACATGGTGGACACCCCAAAAGATGGGGATGGCGAAGAAGCAACGGGGCCCGATTCCTTAAAGAAACAGCCCAAGCGCCGACGTCAGCGGCGCTGCTCTAAATCCCGCCACAGCAAGAATGGAGATTCCGGCACAGCAGATAATAGCACCCCAGAAAGTGCCGAAGACAACCCCCTCCAGCACGATCCAGCGCAGGAGGAGGCAGAAGCAAGCCCTCACGAGAGGGCGGCAGATGAAGAGGTCGAGGATGATAATTACTTACCTCCCTCCGGAGACGAGGCAAGCCTCGACGACGACGAATTCGTCGTGTCTGAGGATCCCGTCGAACAAGAGCGTTTCAGACGCAGGCTAATGGCCACGGCAAACAGCCTAAAGAAAAAGCAGCAACAGCTCCAAGCTGATCAAGACCTACTGGCCGACAGATGGACCGAGGTCCTCGCAGCCGAAGAGTATGAACTCGAACGCCCCTCCAAAACTTACCCAAAAAGCAAGTTGCTCCCCCGACTAGAGGAGGAAGCGTACAAACCTGCATCACCAGCGCACAATACGGCAGACCGACCACCTCGTGGCTGCGACAGAGAGGCGTGCAAACCCTCCACCAAAACCGTACCCCGGCATCGCTCAAAAAGCATGAAGCCACGGGGGAACGCGCCGGACTTGCGGGATATATTGGAGGACAAGGCAAGACAATCCAGATCTATCTATGGATCACGTGGGCGCCCCAAGACCCACGACGAATACCGTCGTGCCGGATACAACTACTCCGGCCGGGCCGAACACAGCAGACAACGCTCTCTCGAGCTACGTCGCGATATTGCTCAATACAGAGGCGCCGCGCACCCACTATGCTTCACTGACGAAGTAATGGATCATCAAATCCCTGAAGGGTTTAAACCCGTTAATATCGAATCCTACGATGGCACAACAGACCCCGCGGTTTGGATTGAGGATTATCTCCTCCATATACATATGGCCCGCGGCAACGATCTTCACGCCATCAAATATCTCCCGCTCAAGCTTAAAGGACCAGCTCGGCATTGGCTTAACAGCCTGCCCGCAGAGTCAATTGGATGCTGGGAAGACCTGGAAGCCGCATTCCTCGACAACTTCCAGGGCACGTATGTGCGACCACCGGACGCAGATGACCTAAGCCACATAATCCAGCAGCCAGACGAATCGGCCAGGCAATTCTGGACACGGTTCTTAACAAAGAAAAATCAAATCGTCGACTGTCCGGATGCAGAGGCCCTCGCTGCCTTCAAACATAACATCCGCGACGAGTGGCTGGCCCGACACCTAGGACAGGAAAAGCCGAAATCCATGGCAGCCCTCACATCACTCATGACCCGCTTCTATGCGGGAGAGGATAGTTGGCTAGCTCGCAGCAACAACCTCAGCAAAAACGCTGGCAGTCCGGATACCAAGGGCCGCAATGGCAGGTCGCATCAAAACAAAAACAAACGCCGCATTAATGGCGACAGCAATGAGGATACGGCAGTCAACACCGGATTCCGAGGCCCCAAGCCCGGTCAACGGAAGAAGCCATTCAAAAGAACCACTCCGGGCCCGTCCAATTTGGACCGAATACTCGACCGCTCCTGTCAAATACATGGAACCCCCGAAAATCCAGCTAACCACACCAACAGAGATTGTTGGGTATTCAAGTAGGCAGGCAAATTAATCACCGAAAACAATGACAAGGGGCTACACAGCGATGACGAGGAAGAGACCCGGCTGCCGAACAACAGAGGACAAAAGGGATTCCCCCCTCAAGTTCGGACGGTAAACATGATATACGCAACGCATATTCCCAAGAGGGAGCGGAAGCGTGCACTAAGGGACGTATACGCGATGGAGCCAGTCGCCCCAAAATTCAACCCATGGTCCTCTTGCCCGATCACTTTCGATTGAAGAGACCATCCGACCAGTATCCGCCATGGCGGATTCGCCGCATTGGTTTTAGACCCAATCGTCGATGAATTTCACCTCACGAGAGTCCTGATGGACGGCGGCAGTAGCCTGAGCCTGCTTTTTTAGGATACAGTGCGCAAGATGGGCATAGACCCTTCAAGGATTAAACCTACAAAGACAACCTTCAAAGGCGTCATACCAGGTGTCGAGGCCAGTTGTACAGGCTCAGTTACACTGGAAGTGGTATTCGGATCCCCGGATAATTTCCGAAGCGAGGAGTTAATCTTCGACATAGTCCCATTCCGCAGTGGCTATCACACTCTGCTCGGACGAACTGCGTACGCAAAATTCAACATGGTGCCGCATTATGCATACCTTAAGCTCAAGATGCCAGGACCTCGTGGAGTCATCACGGTCAATGGAAACACGGAACGCTCCCTCCGAACGGAGGAACATACAGCGGCTCTCGCGGCAGAAGTACAGAGCAGCCTTTTAAGGCAATTTTTGAGTTCGGCCGTTAAACGACCGGACACGGCCAAACGCATGCGTAGCAATGTTCCGAGCATGCGTAGCAATGCGGCCTCAACCCCAGCCCTCGCACAATTGTAAGACAAACTCTCCGCGTACATAATTACGCCCTAGAGATACCATGGGCATAGGGGGAGAGGCACAACCACAATAGACCCAGAGTGCGGTTCGACCACACCAGGGGCTCCCAAGTGTGTGGCTCTTTTTATCTTTTATTTCTCTCTTTTTTATACAGAACTCTGTCTGGCGGCGAACCTGCCGAACTCATGATGCAACAGCCAGGGAGGGACAAAGGCTGCGACGAACACTCAGCACTTTGTTAAATACACCATTCTGCAGCCTACCCCTGGAGGGAGACGCCTTTAATTCGTCCAATCCCTTGCTTTCCGCACTATTTGTATCATTCCGCACTCATAGCAGATCTTCTCGAATAAAATGCAGCACTTTTTGCCCATAATTGCATTACCTTATATATATATGTTCATTTACGACATGTTGCATCCGTACATTTTGGTATGGCCAAATACACCAGGGGCTTATGTTCCCCGCATTATGGTGTGATAAAGTCCGAACACTTTCACAAGTGCGGCACCCTGAACTTATAGCATTATATGAATCGGCTCCGAATCATGTCTTGGGTCAATAGTTGGGTTTGCCCGGCTCCCAAGTTTGGCACCTTACGTTCCGTTTTATCGGCTAAGGTAGCACTAGGAGAACCACTGCGATTGCGCCCCGGTTGAGCCGGGTTAACGCCTCAGTGGAGAAAGCTAAAACTGACTGTCATGATAAGGCGAGAGACTGGTCGCTGTTCGAGAGGTCTTTTTTGGGTCCTTAAAGACCTACGCCGCTTCAAGCGAAGTACCGGATAATGTCCGACGAAGGCGTGGATAGCGCCCCGAATTCGGTCTTCCGAATACTAGGGGCTTCGCCAAAATTTAAAATTATAGAATTCTATGGCTAAGCGAGAGTGTTCAAGCACTATAAGTCCAGTTGCCTTGTTCGTTGTGTTGAGCGCCTCCCTAGATGGACCCAAAAATGGGAACAAGAGTGCTCAAGTTTATCCCGAACACCCCAGCACTCGTGGCATCGGGGCTGAGCCGACAACTTGCCATCTCTCAGATTTAATAAACGGCCACACAGAAGGTAATATTTTAAATTAACAAGCGTTGCTTAGCACATATGAACAAAGTTTTCAGCGCATAGGATAACACATTGAGAATTTACTCAATAATTACATCCCTGGGGCACTCATCCGCAATCTTGCGGGCACCCTTCAGGACAGTCTTATAGTACATCTCGGGCGTACGATATTTCTTGCCCGCTGGTGGCGCGTCAGTGATTAGCTTCTCTGCATCCAGCTTGCCCCAATGCACCTTTGCGCGGGCAAGGGCCCGACGAGCACCTTCAATACAGGCGGAGCGCTTGATAACCTCCACCCAGGGGCACGCATCCACCAACCGTCGCACGAGGCCGAAGTAGCTCCCAGGCATGGCCTCTCCAGGCCACAGCTGGACTATGAGGCCCTTCATGGCCTGCTCGGCCACCTTGTGGAGCTCGACCAGCTGCTTCAGCTGGTCGCTAGGGGGCACCGGATGGCCGGCCTCAGCATACTGAGACCAGAAGACCTTCTCCGTTGAGTTCCCCTCCTCGGCTCGGTAGAATGCGGCGGCATCAGACACGCTGCAAGGCAGATCTACAAACGCCCCTGGAGAGCTCCGAATTCAGGTAAGTAACACGTAATTTACATTCACATGCTTGCTTTGCATGAAAAATGCCTTACCCGCCGCTATCTTCCTCACCAACTCAATCTCCTGAAGGGACTTATGGGCATCGGCCTTGGCAGTTTTGGCACTTCCGAGAGCCGAGGCAAGCTCGGACTCTCGAGTCTTTGAGTCACGCTCCAAACTCTCA
Source organism: Triticum aestivum (assembly GCF_018294505.1). Classification (NCBI taxonomy): domain Eukaryota; kingdom Viridiplantae; phylum Streptophyta; class Magnoliopsida; order Poales; family Poaceae; genus Triticum; species Triticum aestivum. The sequence continues at coordinate 666,334,674 of NC_057810.1, read as the reverse complement.
TGCTTTTCCATGAGAGCCTGGAGCTCTTGCCGAACCACCGCCACCCGCGCCTCCTGCTTTTCTCGCTCTGCCCGTTCCACGGCCGCAATGCGCTCAGCCGCAGACACGGCCTCCTTCAGGGTCGCCACCTTGTTCGTGGCCCCTGCAGTACCCATGTTATCCTTGTTATTTTTTGTTGCAACCTAAATCCTTTTCTGTAAGGTACAAGTTCAAAGTGGTGTTACTCACCTTCTTTGTCCTGGAGCTGCTTCTTGGCGTGGCCGAGCTCTTGCTCGGACCGCTCGAGCTCCTGCTTCAAAGCACCGACCTCCGCAGTCAGTGCGGCAGAGGTGAGCAGCGCAGCCTGCAACCCATATTGACATAATTTTTTAGCAACCCTGCGTATATCTTCTTATTTTTTCAGATCCTCAGTCCGGCTTTTCTTTCCGAACACCGAACCGAGCATCAGGGGCTACTGTCTATGCGGTATTACATTGCATATTTTTAACTTCTTACCTCAAAGCCTGATAGAAGGCTACTGCAGGCTTCGGTGAGCCCGCTCTTGGCAAGCTGTACCTTCTGAATCATCGCACTCATAATAGTGCGGTGTTCTTCCTCGATGGAAGCGCTTTGGAGTGCCTCCAACAAATTGTCTGGCGCCTCCGGTTGGACGGAAGCCGCCGGTGTCACGGTCTTGCCCTTCATGCGAAGGGGCCGCCGGCCGGACTCCGGAACCACTTCGGGTTCTCATGTGGAGTCCGGCGCAAAGTCCGGGAGGCCGCCTTGTGGCGCCTCCGGAGCCTCCCCCTGATGGGTCCCTTCTTGGGATCCCACCTCGGCGTCCTTGGTGTCGCGAGGGCTGGAGGCGGTCGGGATGGAGTCTACATCCGACGGAGCCAACGACCCGCTCGATGAAGTGGGGAGATCATCATTGGCCGGACTACAGGCAGCATGCGGCATCAGAATGACACTATGTGACGCAAAAAAAGAAATTATAAATCATTCAGGAATCCGGATACTTACGATCTCGCCGGAGGCCTGGCCCTTGAAGGCCATTCTTCCTCGCCAACGTTGATGTTGGCGGAGCTGTCCGGGGGAATAGTCCTTCCCTTCTTTGACCCTTCGGCCTCCCCTATTGGGGAAGCCTTCCTCTTCCTCTCTCCCTCCTCTGGGAGAGATTCCTCTTTCTCCTCCTCGTTTTTAGGGGAGGAGTCCGCCCCGGAGTCATCGGACACCTGAAAACGGGAACTCTTTCGAGCACCCGTGGCCTCCTTCTTGGCCTTCTTCTCCGGCACCACGTGCGGTGCCGGAACCAGCAACCTCGCTAGATGGGCGTCTACTGGGTTTTCTGGCATAGGAGCCGGGCAGATAATCTGCTCCGCCTTCCTCATCCAGTCCTGTCAAAGGAAAAGGGGAAATTAAAACCCGCATAGAGTCAAACTATGAAAAGCAAGTGTCCCGTAAAGGGGTAGAATCACTTACCTCGTCGGCTTGGCGCTGCGAGTGAAATCCGCGATCTTCAGCCGCAGATGCGGGGGCTTCGGCGCCCTTGAACAGCACCCTCCAGGCACCTTCGTACGTCATGTCGAAGAGCCCGGTCAGCGCCTGGTGCTGTTCCGGATTGAACTCCCACAGATTGAATGCCCGCTCTTGGCATGGGAGAATCCAGCGGACGAGCATGACTTGGACCATGTTAACCAGCCTGAGCATCTTCACCAGCTTCTGGATACAGGCTTGGAGTCCCGTCAGCTCCTCCGAACTACCCCACAACAAGCCCTTCTCTTTCCAGGAGGTGAGCTGCATGGGGATACCAGATCTGAACTCGGGGGCCGCCACCCACGTAGGGTCACGCGGCTCGGTGATATAGAACCACCCCGATTGCCACCCCTTGACGGATTCCACAAAGGCCCCTTCGAACCAAAGGACATTGGGCATCTTGCCCAACATGGTGCCTCTGCACTCCGCTTGAGTGCCCTTCACTACCTTCGGCTTGACATTGAAGGTCTTGAGCCACAAGCCAAAGTGGGGCCGGATGCAGAGGAAGGCCTCGCACACGATGATAAACGCCGAGATGTTGAGGATGAAGTTCGGCGCCAGATCACGGAAATCCAGGCCGTAGTAGAACATGAGCCCCCGGACAAAGGGGTGAAGTGGAAAGCCCAGTCCGCGGAGGAAGTGGGGAAGAAAAACGACCCTCTCATGGGGCCTGGGGGTGGGGATGAGCTGCCCCTCGTCGGGCAGCCAGTGCACGATGTCGCCGGACAGGTAGCCGGCGCTGCGCAGTCTTTCGATGTGCTCCTCCGTAAGGGAGGAGGTCATCCACTTGCCTCCTGCTCCATACATGACTGGGGAAGGTTGAGGCAAGATGTGCGGGCTTGGGCGCTGGAGCTCGAGTGCACGGAGATGGATAAGCAAAGGAGGAAGAAGGCGTAGGTGAAAAGGTGAATCCTTATCCCTTATATGGGCGGGCGAAGTCTACGCATCCCCCACCGGCCTGGTAAAACTCGCTTATCCCCCAAGCGTCACCATCAATGGTGTGGATGGGTTATCCACGTTCGTATTGATGAGAATCCCGGATTAAGGGGGAACATGATCTCTGCTTCGACAAGACGTGCCAAGGAAACCGCTCGCTAAATGCGCTGAGGTGGTAGAGTAAAAAACGATTCAAGTAATGGCTTGGTAGTGGCGTGACGTCATGCCGCAAAAAACGTAAGCAGATTGAACTTGTGTATATATTATTCTCTCTACGGTGGAATGTGGAATTTATTTTGCAGAGCCGGACACTATGCTGGTGTTCACAATCTTCTATCATTCGGAGGAGGAACCCGCCTTGCAATGCCAACCAATTTACGCGCCGGACTTATCATCATTGAAGCCTGGTTCAGGGGCTACTGAGGGAGTCCTGGATTAGGGGGTGTCCGGATAGCCGGACTACCATCATCAGCCGAACTATCATCGGCCGGACTATCATCATCGACCGGACTCCAAGACTATGAAGATACAAGATTGAAGACTTCGTCCCGTGTCCGGATGGGACTTTCCTTGGTGTGGAAGGCAAGCTTGGCGATACGGATACGTAGATCTCCTACCATTGTAACCGACTCTATGTAACCCTAGCCCTCTCCGGTGTCTATATAAACCGGATGGCTCTAGTCCGTAGAACAACAACAACCATTACAATCATACCATAGGCTAGCTTCTAGGGTTTAGCCTCCTTGATCTCGTGGTAGATCCACTCTTGTAAACATCCACAATATCAATATCAATCAAGCAGGACGTAGGGTTTTACCTCCATCAAGAGGGCCCAAACCTGGGTAAAACATCGTGTCCCTTGTCTCCTGTTACCATCCTCCTAAGACGCACAGTTCGGGACCCCCTACCCGAGATCCGCCGGTTTTGACACCGACAATCCTGAAAATGAAAGTGCTCCAAATGCCCTGCAAATTTAGTATGATTTTTTATGGAATATTTGAGGATTTTAGGCACTGAGAACACAGCAGGGGGCAAGCACCTGGCCACGAGGGTGGAGGGCGCGCCCACTTCCCCTGGGTGCACCCCCTATCTCGTGGGCCCATGGTGGCCCCCTCCACTTATTCCTGCACCTACACACTCCATCTTCCTCCCAAAAAAATCCCCATCCAGCTCAAGCACGAGTTCTAGCTCATTTTGCTGCGATTTTCGATCTCCTTGCTCAAAGCTCCATTCACAAAACTGCTTTGGGAGATTGTTGCTTGGTATGTGACTCCTCCATTGGTCCAATTAGTTTTTGTTCTAGTGCTTTATTCATTGCAAATTTTTGCTGCCTAGGTGACCCTGTTCTTGAGCTTGCATGTCAAATTTATGAGGTCCCAAGTAATTCTAATGCATGATATAGGCTCTAGGCACTTGTGGGAGTAGTTGCTATCAATCTTGTCTAGTTTGATTCACTTTTATTTTGAAGTTACTAAAAATTTTAGAAAATTTTCAGAGGAAGAAATATGTCCAGGAAAATGTACCAAGGTGGTTCCTCAAGAAAGAGAGGACCCAGGCGTGCTATGCGTGAGCAAGACGATGAACCACCAAGAGAACCTGAAGTGCAGTCTTGTGAATGGCCGTCAGAAGAGTTTATGGTCAATGCAGGCATCAAGGATGAATTTGACGCATATGTGCGTAATGCCGATCTTGAGGACTTCATAGAAGATAAGTGTCCTCAGTACCACCAATTGATTGATTCATTTGTGAGAAGATTTAAATATACATATTTACGTAATTCTCAGAATGTCCTGCTTGATATTTATGATCAATCTTATACCATGGAGTTAGAAGATTTTACAACTGCTTGCAAACTCCCACAGTGGAGCAATGTTAATGAACCCCACAAATCTGAATATAAAGACTTTCTTGCTAGTATCACTTTGGGAGAATCTAGGGATATAGCACAAGCTACCATAGGGATCATTCATTTTCCTGCTATGCATTAGTTTGCTCTCTTCATTGGTAGATGCATTAATGGTAAAGATGAAGCATGTCACATGTGTGTCCCTGATCTTTGTGTCCTCAAGAGTGTTGTATTATGTAATAAAGATTATAACTTGGGGGCAATAGTTGCACGTAGGTTGCATAATAATGGTATATCTGGAGATTCATTTGGAGGAATTTATGCGACCCGTGTTGCTAATTATCTTGGTATATCTCCACATGAGGGTGATATAGAGTTGCCTGCCGCTTATTTAGATTTTGATGCTATGGTCAGGCACCGTTTTCTTGTGAGGAATGAACAATTCCTCCAGTATCGACTAATCTTACACAGGCGTCGTGTTGTCCATGTTACTCTCCCTGCTCCTTCCCTTTTTGATTACCAGGCAAAACGAAGATATGTTTTTACCAGGGAGGAGGCAGCCAAACACGAGAGGAGAGCGGAGGGAGCTCGCCAACATGCCGCAGCTCAGGACGCGTTAGCTGCTGCATCTCAGTACGACCCCGGTTATAACTTTGGATATCAGTCAGGCTATCCTTGGCATTAGGCCAACTTAGGCCAAAAGCCTAAGCTTGGGGGAGTACGTATTTCTCACCGACTTTACATTCATGTTCACACACTATTCTAGTTGTCGGTGCTCATACTCTTTCATTGTATTATCCATGCTAGTTTAAATTTCTTTTTCTAGCTTTCTTTTTGTGTGTTTGATAAACCTTAAGAAAACCAAAAAGATTAGTTAGTTTACTTTACATGCTTGTAGTAGTAATTAAAAAGAAAACCCAAAAAGATTTCTCGTTCTTTTTTTTTGCTTGTTGGGAGCTTTCCCGTGTAAATAGTTTTATTTCTTTTCTTTCTTTTGGGGTTCAAGAGTAGAAGACCATAATGAAAATGTTTAGTGGCTCTCATATGCATGATTATTGATTTAACTTAGAGCCCATATTACCTTGTCTTCTCTCTTGAATTGAATGCTTGCAGATTCCAGCTTAGTCCAATGCACGTGCACTATTATTATTATACACACCATTTGGTCGTGCAAGTGAAAGGCAATAATGACGATATATGATGGACTGATCGAGATGAGAGAAGCTGGTATGAACTTGGCCTCTTTTCTTTTTGTAAATATGCTGAGTTCATCGTCCCTGATTCTGCCTATTATGAGTAAACATGTTTGCAATGACATTTAGAGATTATAGCTGCTTATGCCATGCTTAATTAGCTAGGAGCTTATAATGGTTTACCTTGTGTGCCAACATGCTATTAAAATGGTTATGATGTGGTATGATGGGATGGTATCCTCCTTTGAATGATTCGAGTGACTCGACTTGGCACATGTTCACGCATGTAGTTGAAACAAATCAACATAGCATTTACGATATTTATGTTCATGGTGGATTATATCCTACTCATGCTTGCACCCAGTGTTGATTAATTTTAATGCATGTTCATGACTGTTGTCGCTCTCTCAGTTGGTCGCTTCCCAGTCTTTTGCTAGCCTTCACCTGTACTAAGAGGGAATACTGCTTGTGCATCCAAACTCCATAAACCCCAAAGTTATTCCATATGAGTCCACCATACCTTCCCATATGCGGTATTTACCTGCCGTTCCAAGTAAATTTGTATGTGCCAAACTCCAAACCTTCAAATGAAATTCTGTTTTGTATGCTTGAGCAGCTCATGTTTCAACTAGGGTTGTCTGTATCTTCCATGCTAGGTGGGTTATTCTCAAGAGGAGTGAACTCCGCTCCTCATTCACGAGAAAATGGCTGGTAACCGGGATGCCCAGTCCCATGATCAAAAAGATCAAAGCAAAACAAAATAATTAAAACAAAACTCCCCCAGGACTGTTGTTGGTATGGACGGTACCCCGTTGTTTCGGATGGCCGTGGAGTGTGCTTCTTGGTGGTGGGGGAGTATAAACTTTACCATTTGATACGTCTCCAACGTATCTATAATTTTTGATTGCTCCATGCTACTTTACCTACTGTTTTAGGCAATATTGGGCTTTATTAGCCACTTTTATATTATCTTTGGGACTAACCTATTAACCGGAGGCCTAGCCCAGATTTGCTGTTTTATGCCTATTTCAGTGTTTCGAGGAAAAGGAATATCAGACGGAGTCAAAACGGAATGAAATCAACTGGAGAAGTTAATTTTGGAAGGAAAGCAACCTGATGGACTTGGAGTGTGTCGGTGTCAAAACCGGCGGATCTCGGGTAGGGGGTCCCGAACTATGCGTCTAGGCGGATGGTAACAGGAGACAAGGGACACGATGTTTTACCCAGGTTCGGGCCCTCTTGATGGAGGTAAAACCCTACATCCTGCTTGATTGATATTGATGATGTGGGTATTACAAGAGTAGATCTACCACGAGATCAAGGAGGCTAAACCCTAGAAGCTAGCCTATGGTATGATTGTTGTTCGTCCTACGGACTAAAGCCATCCGGTTTATATAGACACCGGAGAGGGCTAGGGTTACACAGAGTCGGTTACAATGGTACGAAATCTACATATCCGTATTGCCAAGCTTGCCTTCCACGCCAAGGAAAGTCCCATCCGGACACGGGACGAAGTCTTCAATCTTGTATCTTCATAGTCTTGGAGTCCGGCCGATGATGATAGTTCGGCTATCCGGACACCCCCTAGTCCAGGACTCACTCAGTAGCCCCTAAACCAGGCTTCAATGACGATGAGTCCGGCGCGCATGTTGTCTTCGGCATTGCAAGGAGGGTTCCTTCTCCGAATAATTTATAGAAGATTGTGAACACCAGGATAGTGTTCGGTTCTGCAAAATAAATTCCACATACCATCATAGAGAGAATAATATTTACACAAGGTCAATCTGCTGACGTTTTTGGTGGCGTGACGTCACACCACTTCCAAGCCTTTACTCGAATCATTTTTATTGTTCCACTTCAGCGTGTTTAGCGAAGCGGTTTCCTTGGCACGTCTTGTCGAAGCAGAGATTGTGTTCCCCTTATTCCGGGATTCCCATCAATACGGACGTGGGTAACCCAACCGCACCATTGATTGCGGCGCTTGGGAGATAAGCGAGTTTTATCAGGCCGGTGGGGACGCATGTTTCCGTCCACCCATATAAGTGGATAAAGATCCAACCCTTTTACCTGCACCTTCTTCCTCCTTGGCTTATCCATCTCCACGAACTCGAGCTCCAGCGCCCAAGGCCGCACATCTCACCCCAACCTTCTCCAACTATGTCCGGAGCGGGAGGCAAGTGGATGGCCTCCTCCGTTACGGAGGGGCACATCCAGAAGCTGCGCAGCGCCGGATATCTGTCCAGCGACATCGCGCACCGGCTCCCCGACGAGGGAGAGCTCATCCCCACCCCCAGGCCCCACGAGAGGGTAGTATTTCTTCCCCATTTCCTCTGTGAACTGGGCTTCCCACTCCATCCCTTTGTCCGGGGGCTCATGTTCTACTACGGCCTGGATTTCCATGATCTGGCCCCGAATTTCATCCTCAATATCTCGGCGTTTATCATTGTGTGTGAGGACTTCCTCTGCATCCAGCCCCACTTCGGCTTGTGGCTCAAGACCTTCAGTATCAAGCCTAAGGTGGTAAAGGGCAGCCAAGCAGAGTGCGGAGGCGCCATGGTGGGCAAGACGCCCAACGTTACTTGGCTTGAGGGCACTTTCGTGGAAACCATTAAGGGGTGGCAATCGGGGTGGTTCTACATCATCGAGCCGTGTGACCCTGAATGGGCAGCGGCCCCCGAATTCAGATCTGGCATCCCCATACGGCTCACCTCCTGGAAAGAGAGCGGACGGACATGGGGTGATTCGGAGGAGCTGACGGACTCCAAGCATGCATCAAAAAGCTAGTGAAAAGGAAGCTCAAGCTTGTCAACATAGTCCAGGTCATGCTTATCCGCCGGATTCGCCCATGCCAACGACGGGGCTTCAGTATATGGGAGTTCGATTCGGCGCAGCACCAGACTTTGAGCGGGCTCTTCGACACTACGTACGAAGATGTCTGGAGGGTGCTGTTTAAAGGTGCCGAGGCCCCTGCATCCGCTACCGAAGATCGCGGATTCAGCTCGCAGCGTCCGGCTGGCGAGGTAAGCGATTTTGCCCTTTACGGGACACTTGTTTTCCATAGTTTGACTCTATGCGGGATCTAAACTCCCTCTCCTTTGACAGGACTGGCTGGAGAAGGCTGAACAGACTATCTGTCCGGCCCCATTGCCAGAGGACCCAACGGACGCCCGCTTAACAGGGCTGCTGGCTCCGGCACCCCACGTGGTGCCGGAGAAGAAGGCCAAGAAGAAGGCCATGGGCACTCGGAAGAGTTCCCGTTTTTAGGTGTCATCGGACGATGACTCCGAGGCAGACTCCTCCAATGAAGGCGAGGAGGAGAAGAAGAAGGCCTCTCCCCCAGCGGGGGGAGGGAAGAAAAGGAAGGCTTCCCCAACGGGGGAGGCTGAAGGGTCCAAGAAGGGAAAGACTCTTCCCCCGGACTGCTCTGCCAATGCCAGTGATGACGACGAGGATTGGCCTCCAAGGGCCAAGCCCCTGGTGAGATCGTAAGTATCCGGACTCCCGAATAACTTCATGGTTTTTCTTTTCGCCACATAGTGTCTTTCTAATGCCGCATACAACCCTGTCTGCCCAAGGATGATTTTCCCGCTTCATCAAGCGGGTCCTTGGGTGCATCGGATATGGATTTCCTTCCGACCGCCTCCACCCCCCGTGATGCGGATGACGCCGAGGTGGGATCCCGGGAAGGGACCCGCCAGGAGGAGGAGGCCCCGGAGGTGCCGTAGGGCAACCTCCCGGACTTTGCGCCGACTCCGTACTGGAACCTGAAGTCACTCCGGAGTCCGGCGGGCGGCCCCTTCGTAAGAAGGGCAAGACCGCGACGCTAGCGGCCTCCGTCCAACCGGAGGCGCCGGATAGCTTGCTGGAGGCGCTCAACGGCGCCTCCATCAAAGAGGAACACCGCACCTTCATGAGTGCGGTGATTCAGAAGGTTCAGCTCGCCAAGAGCGGGCTGACCGAAGCCTGCAGAAGCCTTCTAACAGGCTTTGAGGTAAGAATTTTGATATATGTAGAATAGTACCACATAGACAGTAGCCCCTGATGCTCGGTTCGGTATTCGGAAAGAAAAGCCGGACTGAGAATCTAAAAAGATATACGCAGGAGTCATATATAAAAAATATGTCAATATGGGATTGCAGGTTGTGCTGCTGACCTCTGCCGCACTGACTGCGGAGGTCAATACTTTGAAGCAAAGCCTCGAGCGGTCCGAGAACAAGCTCGGCCGTGCCAAGAAGCAGCTCGAGGATAAGGAAGGTGAATAACACCATATTAAGATTGCACCTTAGAGAAAAGGATTTGGTTGCAAAAAATTGACAAGGATAACATGGGATTTGCAGGTGCCACGACCGAGGTGGCGACCCTGAAGGAGGCGGTGTCTGCGGCCGAACGTAATGCGGCCGCGGAGCGCACCGAGCGAGAGAAATAGGAGGCGCGGGTGGCGGAGGTACAGCAAGAGCTCCAGGATCTCGTGGAAAAACATGAGAGCCTAGAGCGTGACTCGAAGACTCGAGAGTCCGAGCTTGCATCGGCTCTTGAGAGTGCCAAAGCCGCTAAGGCCGAAGCCTATAAGGCCCTCCAAGAAATCAAGGCGTTGAAGAAAATAGCAGCGGGTGAGGCATTTTTCATGCAAAGTAAGCATGTGAGTGTAAATTACCTATCACTTACCCGAATTCAGAGCTCTCTAGGAGCGTTCGCAGATCTTCCTTGCAGCGTGTCCGATGCTGCTGCTTTCTACCGGGCCGAGGAGGGGAGCTCGACGGAGAAGGTCTTCTGGTCTTAGTATGCTGAGGCCGGACATCTGCTGCCCCTTAGCGACCAGCTGAAGCAGCTGGTCGAGCTCCACAAGGTGGCCGAACAGGCCATGAGGGGCCTCATAGTTCGGCTGTGGCCTAAGGAGGCCGTGCCTGGGAGCTACTTCGGCCTGGTGCGGCGGCTGGTGGATGCGTGTCCATGGGTTGAAGTCATCAAGCACTCCGCATGTATTGAAGGTGCCCGTAGGGCCCTTGCCCGCGCAAAGGTGCACTGGCGCAAGATGGATGCTGAGAAGCTTGTGACGGACGCGCCACCGCTGGGCAAGGAGTATCGTACGCCCGAGATGTATTATAAGACTGTTCTGAAGGGTGCCCGCACTATTGCGGGTGAGTGCTCCAAAGATGTAATATTTGAGTAGACTCGCATTTTGTTATCCTGTGCGCTGAAAACTTTGTTCATATGCGCAAAGCAACGCTTGTTAATTTAAAATATTACCTTCTGTGCGGCCGTTTATCAAATCTGAGAGATGGCAAGTCGTCGGCTTCGGCCCCCATGCCACGAGTGCTGGGGTGTTCGGGATAAATTTGAGCACTCTTGTTCCCATTTTTGGGTCTGTCTAGGGAGGCGCTCAACACAACGAACAAGGCAACCGGACTTATAATGCTTGAACACTCTCACTTAGCCATAGAATTCTATAATTTTAATTTTCGGTGAAGCCCCTAGTGTTCGGAAGGCCGAATTTGGGGCGCTATCCACGCCTGGGCCGGACAAAGCTGGTTCCTCGCTCTAAGCGGCGTAAGTCTTTAGGGACTCGAAAAAACCTCTCGAACAGCGACCGGCTCTCGCCTCATCATGACGGTCAGTTTTAGCTTTCTCCAATGAGGCGCTCGCCCAGCTCAACTGGGGCGCAATCGCAGTTGTTCTCCCAGTGCTACCTTAGCCGATACAACGGAACATAAGGTACCAAAACATGGGAGCCGGGCAAACCCAACTATTGACCCAAGACATGATTCGGAGCCGATGCATATAATGCTATAAGTTCGGGGTGCCGCACTTGTGAAAGTGTTCGGACTTATTGCACCATGATGCGGGAAACATAAGCCCCTGGTGTATTTAGCCGTACCAAAGTGTATGGATGCAACATGTCATAAATGAACATATGTATAAGAAAGAATGCAATTGTAAGCAAAAAGGTGCATTGTTTATTCAAGAAATACTGTTGTGAATGCAGAACGATACAAATGGTGCGATAGGCAAGGGATGGGACTATTAAACATGTCCCCCTCTAGGGGTAGGCTGCGGAATGGTGTATAAAACAGATTTAATGCTCATAATGGAGACCACCTGGATATTCGTCGTAGCCTTTCTTCTTCCCTGGCTGTTGCATCGTGAGTTCGGCAGGTCTACTGCTGGACAGGGCCTCTGATGAACGGGGTCCTGTGGTAAAAAAAGGAAAAGAAAAAAAAGAACGACACACTTGAGAGCCCCTGGTGTGGTTAAGCCGCATTCTGGGCCTATCGTGGTCGTGCCCCTCCCCCTATGCCCATGGTATCTTCAGAGCGTAATGATGTACGCGAAGGACCCGTCTTGAAATTTTGTAGGGGCTGGGGTTGGGGCCGCATTGCTACGCGTGAGCAGAACGTGCCAGGTGGTCTTGTTGTAGGTTACTCCGGGCGCGTTTAGCCGTGTCCGGTCGCTTAACGGCCGGACTCGAGAATTGCCTTAAGAGGCTGCACTGTACTTCTGCCGCGAGAGCCGTTGTATGTTCCTCCGTTCGGAGAGAGCGTTCAGTGTTTCCGTTGACCGTGATGACTCCTTGAGGGTCTGTCATCTTGAGCTTAAGGTATGCGTAGTGCGGTACCGCGTTGAACTTTGCAAACGCAGTTCGTCCGAGCAGAGCATGATAGCCGCTGCGGAACGGAACTATGTCGAAGATTAACTCTTCGCTCTGGAAGTTATCCGGGGATCCGAATACCACTTCCAGTGTAACTGAGCCTGTACAATTGGCCTCTACACCTGGTATGACGCCTTTAAAGGTCGTCTTTGTAGGTTTAATCCTTGAGGGGTCTATACCCATTTTGCGCATTGTATCCTGATAAAGCAGGTTCAGGCTGCTGCCGCCATCCATCAGGACTCTGGTGAGGTGAAATCCATCGATGATTGGGTCTAAAACCAATGCGGCGAATCCGCCGTGGCGGATACTGGTGGGGTGGTCCCTTCGGTCGAAAGTGATTGGGCAGGAGGACCATGGATTGAACTTCGGGGCAACTGGCTCCATCGCGTATACATCCTTGAGTGCACGCTTCCGCTCCCTTTTGGGTATGTGGGTTGCGTATATCATGTTCACCGTCCGCACTTGTGGGGGGAAACCCTTCTGTCCTCTATTGTTCGGCGGTCGGGTTTCTTCCTCGTCATCGCTATGCAGCCCCTTGTCGTTGTTTTCGGCAATTAACTTGCCTGCCTGCTTGAATACCCAACAGTCCTTGTTGGTGTGGTTAGCTGGCTTTTCGGGGGTGTCGTGTATCTGGCACGAGCGGTCGAGTATTCGGTCCAAATCGGACGGACCCGGAGTAGTTCTTTTGAATGGCTTTTTTCGTTAACCGGGTTTAGAGCCTCTGAATCCGGCATTGACTGCCGTATCCTCACCATTGTCGTTGTTAATGCGGCCTTTGTTTTTGTTGCGACACGGCCTGCCATTGTGGTCCTTGATATCCGGACTGCCAGAATTTTTACTGAGGTTGTTGCTGCGTGCTAGCCAGCTATCCTCACCCGCGTAGAAGCGGGTCATGAGTGATGTGAGGGCTTCCATGGATTTCGGCTTTTCCTGTCCCAGGTGCTGGGCAAGCCACTCGTTGCGGATGTTATGTTTGAAAGCTGCAACGGCCTCCGCATCTGGACAATCGACGATTTGATTTTTCTTGGTTAAGAACCATGTCCAGAATTGTCTGGCCGATTCGTCTGGCTGCTGAATTATATGGCTTAGGTCGTCAGCGTCTGGTGGTCGCACGTACGTGCCTTGGAAGTTATCGAGGAATGCGGCTTCCAGGTCTTCCCAACTCCCAATTGACTCTGCTGGAAAGCTGTTAAGCCAATGTCGGGCTGGTCCTTTAAGCTTGAGTGGGAGATATTTGATGGCGTGGAGATCATCATGGCGGGCCATGTGGATATGAAGGAGATAGTCCTCGATCCAAACCGCGGGGTCTGTTGTGCCATCATAAGATTCAATGTTCACGGGTTTAAACCCTTCGAGGATTTGATGATCCATTACTTCATCTGTGAAACATAGTGGGTGTGCGACGCCTCTGTACTGGGCGATATCACGACGGAGTTCAAAAGAGCTTTGTATATTTTGTTCGGCCCGGCCAGACTTACTGTGTCCGGCGCGACGGTTGTCGTCGCGTATCATGGGGCGCCCACGCGATCCGTAGATCTATCTTGATTGTCTTGCCTTATCCTCCAATATATCTCGCAAGTCCGGAGAATTCCCCTGTGGCCTTGTGCTTTTCGAGCGATGCCGGGGTACGGTTCTGGTGGAGGACCTAGAGGCCTCTCTGTCGCGGCCACGGGGTGGTCGGTTAGCCGTATTGTCTGTTGGTGATGCAGGTTCATATGCCTCCTCCTCTAATCGGGGGAGCAGCTTGCGTTTAGGGTAGCTTTTGGAGGGGCGGTCGAGCTCATGCTCTTCGGCCGCAAGGACTTCAGTCCATCTATCGGCTAGCAGATCTTGATCAGCTCTAAGCTGCTGCTGCTTTTTCTTGAGGCTGTTTGCCGTGGCCATAAGCCTGCGTTTAAAACGCTCTTGTTCGACGGGATCCTCAGGCACGACGAATTCGTCGTCGTCGAGGCTTGCCTCGTCTCCGGAGGGAGGCATGTAATCCTCTACTTCTTCGTCTACTGCTTTCTCATGAGGGCTGGCGTCTCCGTCCTCCTGCGCTGAATCTTGCTGGAGGGGGTTGTCTTCAGCACTATTTGGGGTGTTATTATCTCCGGTGCCGGAATCTCCATTCTTGCTGTGGCGGGATTTAGAGCGGCGCCGCTGACGCCGGCGCTTGGGCTGTTTCTTGGAGGGGTCATCCTCCGCTGTTCCTTCGCCATTCCCATCCTTTGGGATATCCACCATGTATATGTCATATGATGATGTGGCTTTCCAGTGCCCAGCAGGCACTGGTTCTTGGTCGTCTCCGGCATCGTCGTCCATACCGTCGATGTCTTCGGAGTCGAAGTCTAGCATGTCGGTTAGATCATCGACAGTGGCTACTAAGTGGGTGGTGGGTGGGCTTTGAATTTCTTCGTCGTCCGCATCCCAACCGTCCTGACCGCAGTCCGGCCAGGGCTCTCCTGATAACGAGAGATATTTTAGCGAAGTTAAGATGTCGCCAAAAGGTGAGTGTTGAAAGATGTCCGCAGCAGTGAACTCCATGACCGGCGCCCAATCGGATTCATTGGAGGGGGCGCGGGAGGTTCGGAGTCTGGCGAGGAGTCCGGCACCTCGGAGTCACGAGCTTCATGAGGGACAAGGTCAGTGTTCGGCTCTATCGCCGTAGAGGTTGCAGCCCCCGAGGCGGTGTCTAGCCACCCATCCTCGATCTGCGCAGCCGGCTCCGAATTGAAGGTCGGAGCGGACTCGTGTGCGGCCTCCAGGTTACTGTCCGGCTGCAGAGCTAAGTCATGCCCGTCGTGATAGTGCGGCGCGCTCGGCTGTGGCTCGAATCCATCGAAGATCAAGTCCCCGCGGATGTCAGTCGTGAAGTACAAACTTCCAAATCTGACCTGACGGCCAGGGGCGTAGCTTTCGATCTGCTCCAGATGGCCAAGCGAATTGGCCCGTAGTGCAAAGCCGCCGAATACGAAGATTTGTCCGGGGAGGAATGTCTCACCCTGGACTGCATCGTTGTTGATGATCGGAGAAGCCATCGAGCCTATCGGTGACGACACAGAGGAACTCTCAATGAAAGCACCAATGTCGGAGTCAAAACCGGCGGATCTCGGGTAGGGGGTCCCGAACTGTGCGTCTAGGCGGATGGTAACAGGAGACAAGGGACACGATGTTTTACCTAGGTTCGGGCCCTCTTGATGGAGGTAAAACCCTACGTCCTGCTTGATTGATATTGATGATGTGGGTATTACAAGAGTAGATCTACCACGAGATCAAGGAGGCTAAACCCTAGAAGCTAGCCTATGGTATGATTGTTGTTCGTCCTATGGACTAAAGCCATCCGGTTTATATAGACACCGGAGAGGGCTAGGGTTACACAGAGTCGGTTACAATGGTAGGAAATCTACATATCCGTATTGCCAAGCTTGCCTTCCACGCCAAGGAAAGTCCCATCCGGACACGGGGCGAAGTCTTCAATCTTGTATCTTCATAGTCTTGGAGTCCGGCCGATGATGATAGTTCGGCTATCCGAACACCCCCTAGTCCAGGACTCCCTCAGAGTAAACGTCAGGGGATTCCCGGGCTGCCCACGAGGGTGGGGGGCGCGCCCCTACCTCGTGAGCAACCCGGAAGTCCATCGACGTACCCCCTGCACCCATATATACCTACGTACCCTAAAACTTCCAGAACAGAAGATAGATCGGGAGTTCCGCTGCCGCAAGCCTCTGTAGCCACCAAAAACCAATCGGGACGCTGTTCCGGCACCCTGCCGGAGGGGGATCCAATCACCGGAGGCCATCTTCATCATCCCGGCGCTATCCATGACGAGGAGGGAGTAGTTCACTCTCGGGGCTGAGGGTATGTACCAGTAGCTATGTGTTTGATCTCTCTCTCTCTCTCTCGTGTTCTCTCTCGTGTTCCTTCTATGGCACGATCTTGATGTATCCCGAGCTTTGCTATTGTAGTTGGATCTTACGATGTTTCTCCCCCTCTACTCTCTTGTGATGAATTGAGTTTCCCCTTTGAAGTTATCTTATCGGATTGTGTCTTTTATGAGAACACTTGATGTATGTCTTGTGTGGGATAACCATGGTGACAATGGGTTATTCTATTCATCCACTTGATGTATGTTTTGGTGATCAACTTGTGGGTTTCGTGACACTTGGGAACCTATGCATAGGGGTTGGCACACGTTCTTGACTCTACGGTAGTAGCTTTGGGGCACTCTTTGAAGTACTTTTATGTTGGTTGGATGAATCTGAGATTGTGTGATGCATATCGTATAATCATGCCCACGGATACTTGAGGTGACAATGGAGTATCTAGGTGACATTAGGGTTTTGGTTGATTTGTATCTTAAGGTGTTATTCTAGTACGAACTCTTTTATAGATCGATCCGAACAAATAACTTTGAGGTGGTTTCATACCCTACCATAATCTCTACGTTTGTTCTCCGCTATTAGTGGCTTTGGAGTGACTCTTTGTTGCATGTTGAGGGCTTGTCATATGTTCTATCTATGTTATTATTGTTGAGAGAACTTGCACTAGTGAAAGTATGAACCCTAGGCCTTGTTTCCTATCATTGCATGCTATTTTTATTATTTCAGATTACAAAAACCTATATCTACTATCTATTTTGCACTTGTATCTTCATCTCTTCGCCGAACTAGTGCACCTATAGAATTTACCATTGTATTGGGTGTGTTGGGGACACAAGAGACTTTTTGTTATTTGGTTACAGGGTTGTTTGAGAGAGACCATCTTCATCCTACGCCTCCTACGGATTGATAAACCTTAGGTCATCCACTTGAGGGAAATTTGCTACTATCCTACAAACATGTGCACTTGCAGGCCCAACAACGTCTACAAGAAGAAGGTTGTGTAGTAGACATCACCATTCTGTTTGGGAACCGCCTATAATGTATGTAGCATGGAAGATATCGAGATCTCATAGTTGTTGCATTGACAGTGAAAGTATAATGCTCAAAATGTTATTCATCTCTATTCTAAAATCGAGCTCTGGCACCTCTACAAATCCCTGCTTCCCTCTACGAAGGGCTTATCTATTTACTTCTATGTTGAGTCATCACCCTCTTATTAGAAAACACCCGCTGGAGAGCACACTATCATTTGCATTCATTACTATTAGTTTATATTGGGTATGACTTGACTGGATCTCTTTTACCATGAATTACAATGTTTAGTCAGTCCTTGATCTTTAAAGGTGCTCTGCATTTATGTTTTGCGGTCTCAGAAAGGGCTTGCGAGATACCATCTTGTTATATCATATTATGATTATTTTGAGAAAGTGTTGTCATCCAAGATTTATTATTATTGCTCGCTAGTTGATTATGCCATTGATATGAGTAAACATGAGACCTAAGGGTTATTGTCAATATGGTTAGTTCATAATCTTTGCTGAAAACTTGAATGCTGGCTTTACATATTTACAACAACAAGAGCAAACAGAGTTTATAAAAGTTTTTCTTTATCACTTTCAGTTTATCAACTGAATTGCTTGAGGACAAGCAAAGGTTTAAGCTTGGGGGAGTTGATACGTCTCCAATGTATCTACTTTTCCAAACACTTTTGCCCTTGTTTTGGACTCTAACTTGCATAATTTGAATGAAACTAACCCGGGCTGGTGTTGTTTTCAGTAGAACTACCATGGTGTTATTTATTGTGCAGAAAACAAAAGTTCTCGGAATGACCTGAAAATCCACGGAGATAACTTTTGGAAAATATAAAAAATAATGGCGAAAGAATCAAGGCCAGGGGGCCACACCCTATCCACGAGGATGGGGGGCGCGCCCCCTCCCCCTGGGCGCGCCCCCTGTCTCGTGGGCCCCCTGATGCTCCATCGACCTCAACTCCAACTCTATATATTCCATTTCATAGAGAGAAAAATCAGAGAGAAAGTTTCATCGTTTTTTACAATACGGAGCCGCCGCCAAGCCCTAATCTCTCTCGGGAGGGCTGATCTGGAGTCCGTTCGGGGCTCCGGAGAGGGGGATTCGTCGTCGTCGTCATCATCAACCATCCTACATCACCAATTTCATGATGCTCACCGCCATGCGTGAGTAATTCCATCGTAGGCTTGCTGGACGGTGATGGGTTGGATGAGATTTACCATGTAATCAAGTTAGTTTTGTTAGGGTTTGATCCCTAGTATCCACTATGTTCTGAGATTGATGTTGCTATGACTTTGCTATGCTTAATGCTTGTCACTAGGGCTCGAGTGCCATGATTTCGGATCTGAACCTATATGTTTTCATGAATATATGTGAGTTCTTGATCCTATCTTGCAAGTCTATAGTCACCTATTATGTGTTATGATCCGACAACCCCGAAGTGACAATAATCGGGATACTTCTCAGTGATGACCGTAGTTTGAGGAGTTCATGTATTCACTATGTGTTAATGCTTTGGTCCGGTACTCTATTAAAAGGAGGCCTTAATATCCCTTAGTTTCCATTAGGACCCCGCTGCCACGGGAGGGTAGGATAAAAGATGTCATGCAAGTTCTTTTCCATTAGCACGTATGACTATATTCGGAGTACATGCCTACATTACATTGATGAACTGGAGCTAGTTCTATGTCACCCTATGTTATAGCTGTTACATGATGAACCGCATCCGACATAATTATCCATCACTGATCCAATGCCTACGAGCTTTTCACATATTGTGCTTTGCTTATTTACTTTTCCGTTGCTACTATTACAATTACTACAAAACTTCTATTGTTACTTTTACCACTGTTACCATTACTATCATACTACTTTGCTACTAAATACTTTGCTGCAGATACTAAGTTATCCAAGTGTGGTTGAATTGACAACTCAACTGCTAATACTTGAGAATATTCTTTGGCTCCCCTTGTGTCGAATCAATAAATTTGGGTTGAATACTCTACCCTCAAAAACTGTTGCGATCCCCTATACTTGTGAGTTATCACTCATGAAGACCTCGGGCATTTGAGGAAGCCCATCATCGGAATATACAAGCCAAGTTCTATAATGAAAATTCCCACTAGTATATGAAAGTGATAACTCAAGAGACTCTCTATATGAAGAACATGGTGCTACTTTGAAGCACAAGTGTGGTAAAAGGATAGTAGCCCTGCCCCTTCTCTCTTTTTCTCTCATTTTTTGGTGGGCTTCTTTGGCCTCTTTTTTTATTTGGGTTTCTTTGGCCTCTTTTATTTTTCATAAAGTCCGGAGTCTCATCCCGACTTGTGGGGGAATCATAGTCTCCATCATCCTTTCCTCACTGGGGCAATGCTCTAATAATGATGATCATCACACTTTTATTTACTTACAACTCAATGTTACAACTCGATATCTAGAACAAAGATATGACTCTATATGAATGCGTCTGGCGGTGTACCGGGATGTGCAATGATCTAGCGTAGCAATGACATCAAAAAACGTACAAGCCATGAAAACATCATGCTAGCTATCTTACGATCATGCAAGGCAATATGATAATGAATGCTCAAGTCATGTATATGATGATGATGGAAGTTGCATGGCAATATATCTCAGAATGGCTATGGAAATGCCATGATAGGTAGGTATGGTGGCTGTTTTGAGGAAGATATAAGGAGGTTTATGTGTGATAGAGCATATCATATCACGGGGTTTGGATGCACCGGCGAAGTTTGCACCAATCTCTCGAGGTAAGAAAGGGTAATGCACGGTACCGAAGAGGCTAGCAATTATGGAAGGGTGAGAGTGTGTATAATCCATGGACTCAACATTAGTCATAAAGAACTCACATACTTATTGCAAAAATCTATTAGTCATCAAAACAAAGTACTACGCGCATGCTCCTAGGAGGATAGATTGGTAGGAAAAGACCATCGCTCGTCCCCGACCGCCACTCATAAGGAAGACGATAAATAAATAAATCATGCTCCGACTTCATCATATAACGGTTCACCATACGTGCATGCTACGGGAATCACAAACCTCAACACAAGTATTTCTACTAGTCCACAGTCGCCCACTAGCATGACTCTAATATCACCACCTTATATCGCAAAACTATTGCAAGGAATCAAACATATCATATTCAGCGATCTACAAGTTTATGTAGGAGTTTATGACTAACCATGTGAAGGACCAATTCCTGTCATCTCTCTAAATAGATATAAGTGAAGCAAGAGAGTTTAATTCTTTCTATAAAAGATATGCCCATGCTCTAACGAATATAAGTGAAGCACAAGAGCATTCTACAAATGGCGGTTTTCTATGTGAAGAGAAACTGGCAATCCAAACTTCAAATGATATAAGCGAAGCACATGAAGCATTTTATAAAGACATACTCAAAAGGTTTAAGTGAAGTGCAATGAGCATTCTATAAATCAACCAAGGACTATGTCGGGGAAACTAATCCACGAACACCTATGGGACCGGCGGACCGAGCCCCTTTTGGTTCGGCGGGGGGCGGAGGTCGCACGAAGAGCAGATCGAGGCGAAGCACACGAGCAGTTTACCCAGCTTCGGAGCTCTCCGGAGAGATAATACTCCTACTGCTGCTTGTCTCATTCTATTATGTTCTTGCTCGACAGAGCTAAGTGCTTTTCTGGCTTCCGAATGAACCGAACCCTTTCTACGTTGCGCATGGGCCTCCTTTTATACGCTAAAGGGGTCACCGATAGGTGGCAACGTAGACAAGGGTACAAATGTAAAAAGAGAGGTGGTTGGTACAGCTACCTGTATAGTGCATCCTACCTAACCCTGACGGCAGGGGACAAAGGCATTAAATGCCCGTCTGCGTCGCCCAAACAGTGCAGAAAAGGTACTGTCAGGGACGCCACCGCTCGCCACGATGGCAGTCTTGTCAGCTTCGCATGCCACCGCGCACCGCTGGCTACACAGCCTCCCGCCACGCGCGCCTGGAAAGGCCCCCAGAGCGACACGTTGGTGGATGTGCTGGAGCGTGGGTACAGAGTGGTAGCCTGCCGCGGCAAGCGCCTTGCCGCGGCAGTTGTCTTGCCGCGTCCGGGAGCTTGTCGCTCACCGGGCCTTGCCGGGATGCGCGGCGCGTCGCGGCAAGTTTCTTGAAAGGCCTTGGTTGGCCTTCCCGGCAAGCTCCTCTTGCCGGGGCCTTGTCTCCTTGGCTTAAATACTTTGTTCTTGACTGGCTCCAAGGGAACCACGGAGGACCTTGGCGGTCACCCGGCAAGCCTTGCCGCGGGGTGCTGCAACTGCCCGTGCACAAGTTCGGGGTACTAGGGTACCCCTACTCTAGTACACCGACAGGAGCCCCCGGGGCTGGGCCACACACGGTGCCGAGCGCTGTTGGGCCAGGCCCAAAACAGGGCACGGGCACACGCGGCCTGGGCCACGCCGTATCTTACTCCGCACCCACCGCGCCCTCCCCCAACGGCACGCGTTGAATGCGGCGTCGTGGGAGAGATCGTGGGTGATTTCTTTATTCGGAAGGGCGAAACGTCCACCCCCTCCCTCTTTATAAGCAGGGGAAACAGAGGCAGTTCGCCCATCTCGCCGGTTGTTGCTCCAACTCCAGAAATCTCCGCCGCTCCCCCCCTTCTTCTTGAAGTATAAAGAGAGCAACCCTCCGCCCCCCATTGCCACCAGCATCACCAACACCGCCGATCCCCCCCACCACCTCCACCATGGCTCCAAAAGCCGACAAGGGGAAGGGCGTGAAGTCGGCCGAGGCGCAGCGGCTTGCGGCGCTGCGGAAGGAGCGGGCCCTCTTCCCCCCTCAACTCGGTGCGCAGGAGCTGAGGGAGTACTACTTGTTGGGGAACGTTGCAGAAAATTAAAATTTTTCCTACGGTTTCACCAAGATCCATCTATGAGTTCATCTAAGCAACGAGTCTAGGGAGAGAGTTTGCATCTACATACCACTTGTAGATCGCGTGCGGAAGCTTGCAAGGTGATGATGTAGTCGTACTCGACGTGATCCAAATCACCGATGACCAGCGCCGAACGGACGGCACCTCCGCGTTCAACACACGTACGGGACGGGAGACGTCTCCTCCTTCTTGATCCAGCAAGGGGGAAGGAGAGGTTGATGAAGATCCAGCAGCACGACGGCGTGGTGGTGGATGCAGGGCGTCACAGCAGCAGGGCTTCGCCGAGACTACGAGGGAGAGACGTAACGGGGGGAGGAGGAGGCGCCAGGGGCTGGTGTATGAAGTCCCTCCTCTCCCCCACTATATATAGGGGTGCCAAGGGGGGGGGCGCCGGCCCTAGTAGATGAGATCTACTAGGGGGGCGGCGGCCTAGGGGAGGTTTCCCTCCCCCCCAAGGCACCTAGGGGTGCCTTCCACCACTAGGACTCCTCCTAGGGGGAAACCCTAGGCGCATGGGCCTATAGGGGCTGGTTCCCTTGGCCCATGATGGCCAAGGCGCACCCCCTACAGCCCATGTGGCCCCCCGGGACAGGTGGCCCCACCCGGTGGACCCCCGGGACCCTTCCGGTGGTCCCGGTACAATACCGATAACCCCGAAACTTGTCCCGATGCCCGAAATAGCACTTCCTATATATAATTCTTTACCTCCGGACCATTCCGGAACTCCTCGTGACGTCCGGGATCTCATCCGGGACTCCGAACAACATTCGGGTTTCTGCATATCCATATCTTCATAACCCTAGCATCATCGAACCTTAAGTGTGTAGACCCTACGGGTTTGGGAGACATGTAGACATGACCGAGACGCTCTCAGTCAATAACCATCAGCGGGATCTGGATACCCATGATGGCTCCCACATGCTCCTCGATGTTGTCATCGGATGAACCACGATGTCGAGGATTCGATCAAACCCTGTATGCAATTCCCTTTGTCAATCGGTACGTTACTTGCCCGAGACTCGATCGACGGTATCCCAATACCTTGTTCAGTCTCGTTACCGGCAAGCCACTTTACTCGTACCGTAATGCATGATCCCGTGTCCAACACCTTGGTCACATTGAGCTCAATATGATGATGCATTACCGAGTGGGCCCAGAGATACCTCTCCGTCATACGGAGTGACAAATCCCAGTCTCGATCCGTGTCAACCCAACAGCTACTTTCGGAGATACCTGTAATGCACCTTTATAGTCACCCAGTTACGTTGTGACGTTTGATACACCCAAGGCACTCTTATGGTATCCGGGAGTTACACGATCTCATGGTCGAAGGAAGAGATACTTGACACTTGCAAAGCTCTAGCAAAACGAACTACACGATCTTTTATGCTATGCTTAGGATTGGGTCTTGTCCATCACATCATTCTCCTAATGATGTGATCCCGTTATCAACGACATCCAATGTCCATAGTCAGGAAACCATGACTATCTGTTGATCACAACGAGCTGGTCAACTAGAGGCTTACCAGGGACATAGTGTGGTCTAAGTATTCACACGTGTATTACGATTTCCGGATAATACAGTTATAGCATGAATACAAGACAATTATCATGAACAATGAAATATAATAATACTTTTATTATTGCCTCTAGGGCATATTTCCAACAGTCTCCCACTTGCACTAGAGTCACCAATCTAGTTACATTGTGATGAATCGAACACCCATAGAGTTCTGGTGTTGATCATGTTTTGCACGCGAGAGAGGTTTAGTCAGCGGATCTGCGACATTCAGATCCGTGTGCACTTTGCAAATCTCTATGTCTCCATCTTGAACATTTTCACGGATGGAGTTGAAACGACGCTTGATGTGCCTGGTCTTCTTGTGAAACCTGGGCTCCTTTGCGAGGGCAATAGCTCCAGTGTTGTCACAGAAGAGTCTGATCGGCCCCGACGCATTGGGTATGACTCCTAGGTCGGTGATGAACTCCTTCACCCAAATCGCTTCATGTGCTGCCTCCGAGGCTGCCATGTACTCCGCTTCACACGTAGATCCCGCCACGACGCTCTGCTTGCAGCTGCACCAGCTTACTGCTCCACCATTCAACATATACACGTATCCGGTTTGTGACTTAGAGTCATCCAGATCTGAGTCGAAGCTAGCGTCGACGTAACCCTTTACGACGAGCTCTTCGTCTCCTCCATAAACGAGAAACATGTCCTTTGTCCTTTTCAGGTACTTCAGGATATTCTTGACCGCTGTCCAGTGTTCCTTGCCGGGATTACTTTGGTATCTTGCTACCAAACTTACGGCAAGGTTTACATCAGGTCTGGTACACAGCATGGCATACATAATAGATCCTATGGCTGAAGCATAGGGGATGACACTCATCTCTTCTTTATCTTTTGCCGTGGTCGGCGACTGAGCTGAGCTCAGTCTCATACCTTGTAACATAGGCAAGAACCCCTTCTTGGACTGATCCATTCTGAATCTCTTCAAAATCTTATCAAGGTATGTGCTTTGTGAAAGACCTATGAGGCGTCTCGATCTATCTCTATAGATCTTGATGCCTAATATATAAGCAGCTTCTCCAAGGTCCTTCATTGAAAAACACTTATTCAAGTAGGCCTTAATGCTGTCCAGAAATTCTATATTATTTCCCATCAGGAGTATGTCATCTACATATAATATGAGAAATGCTACAGAGCTCCCACTCACTTTCTTGTAAACGCAGGCTTCTCCATAAGTCTGCATAAACCCAAATGCTTTGATCATCTCATCAAAGCGAATGTTCCAACTCCGAGATGCTTGCACCAGTCCATAAATGGATCGCTGGAGCTTGCATACTTTGTTAGCATTCCGAGGATCGACAAAACCTTCCGGCTGCATCATATACAGTTCTTCCTTAAGATGCCCGTTAAGGAATGCTGTTTTGACGTCCATCTGCCATATCTCATAATCATAGTATGCGGCAATTGCTAACATGATTCGGATGGACTTTAGCTTCGGTACGGGAGAGAATGTCTCGTCGTAGTCAATCCCTTGAACCTGTCAATAACCCTTAGCGACAAGTCGAGCTTTATAGATGGTAACATTACCATCCGCGTTCGTCTTCTTCTTAAAGATCCATTTGTTTTCTATCGCTCGCCGATCATCGGGCAAGTCTGTCGAAGTCCATACTTTGTTTTCATACATGGATTCTATCTCGGATTTCATGGCTTCAAGCCATTTGTTGGAATCCGGGCCCGCCATTGCTTCTTCATAGTTCGAAGGTTCATTGTTGTCTAACAACATGATTTCCAGGACAGGGTTGCCGTACCACTCTGGTGCGGAACGTGTCCTTGTGGACCTACGAGGTTCAGCAGTAACTTGATCCAAAGTACCTTGATCATTATCATGGTTTTCCTCTTCAGTTGGTGTGGGCATCACAGGAACGGTTTCCTGTGCTGCGTCACTATCCCGCTCAAGAGGTAGTACTTCATCGAGTTCTACTTTCCTCCCACTTACTTCTTTCGAGAGAAACTCTTTTTCCAGAAAGCATCCGTTCTTGGCAACAAAGATCTTGCCTTCGGATATTAAGTAGAAGGTATACCCTACAGTTTCCTTAGGGTATCCTATGAATACGCATTTTTCCGACTTGGGTTCGAGCTTTTCAGGTTGAAGTTTCTTGACATAAGCTTCGCATCCCCAAACTTTTAGAAACGACAGCTTAGGTTTCTTTCCAAACCATAATTCATACGGTGTCGTCTCAACGGATTTAGACGGTGCCCTATTTAAAGTGAATGTAGCTGTCTCTAGAGCGTATCCCCAAAATGATAGCGGTAAATCAGTAAGAGACATCATAGACCGCACCATATCCAATAGAGTGCGATTACGACGTTCGGACACACCGTTTCGCTGAGGTGTTCCAGGCGGCGTGAGCTGTGAAACGATTCCACATTTCTTTAAGTGTGTACCAAATTCGTGACTTAAGTATTCTCCTCCACGATCTGATCGTAAGAATTTTATCTTTCGGTCACGTTGATTCTCCACCTCATTCTGAAATTCCTTGAACTTTTCAAAGGTCTCAGACTTGTGTTTCATTAAGTAGACATACCCATATCTACTCAAGTCATCTGTGAGAGTGAGAACATAACGATATCCTCCGTGAGCCTCAACGCTCATTGGACCGCACACATCGGTATGTATGATTTCCAACAAGTTGGTTGCTCGCTCCATTGTTCCGGAGAACGGAGTCTTGGTCATTTTACCTAAGAGGCATGGTTCGCACGTGTCAAACGATTCATAATCAAGAGACTCTAAAAGTCCATCGGCATGGAGCTTCTTCATGCGCTTGACACCAATGTGACCAAGGCGGCAGTGCCACAAGTATGTGGGACTATCGTTATCAACTTTAAATCTTTTGGCATCTACACTATGAACATGTGTAATATTACGCTCGAGATTCATTAAGAATAAACCATTGACCATCGGAGCATGACCATAAAACATATCTCTCATATAAATCGAACAACCATTATTCTCAGACTTAAATGAGTAGCCATCTCGTATTAAACGAGATCCTGATACAATGTTCATGCTCAAACTTGGCACTAAATAACAATTATTAAGGTTCAAAACTAATCCCGTAGGTAAATGTAGAGGCAGCGTGCCGACGGCGATCACATCGACTCTGGAACCATTCCCGACGCGCATTGTCACCTCGTCCTTCGCGAGTCTCCGTTTATTCCGCAGCTCCTGCTGTGAGTTACAAATATGAGCAACGGCACCGGTATCAAATACCCAGGAGTTACTACGAGTACTGGTAAGGTACACATCAATCACATGTATATCAAATATACCTTTGGTGTTGCCGGCCTTCTTATCCGCTAAGTATTTGGGGCAGTTCCGCTTCCAGTGACCCTTCCCCTTGCAATAAAAACACTCAGTCTCAGGCTTGGGTCCATTCTTTGACTTCTTCCCGGTAACTGGCTTACCAGGCGCGGCAACATCTTTGCTGTCCTTCTTGAAGTTCTTCTTACCCTTGCCCTTCTTGAACTTAGTGGTCTTATTGACCATCAACACTTGATGTTCTTTCTTGATTTCAGCCTCTGCTGACTTCAGCATCGAGAACACTTCAGGAATGGTCTTTTCCATTCCCTGCATGTTGTAGTTCATCACAAAGCTCTTGTAGCTTGGTGGGAGCGACTGGAGGATTCTGTCAATGACCGCCTCATCTGGGAGGTTAATGTTCAGCTGGGTCATACGGTTGTGCAACCCAGACATCTTCAGGATGTGCTCACTGACAGAACTGTTTTCCTCCATCTTACAACTGTAGAACTTGTCGGAGACATCATATCTCTCGACCCGGGCATGAGCTTGGAAAACTAGTTTCAGCTCTTCGAACATCTCATATGCTCCGTGATGCTCAAAACGCTTTTGGAGCCCCGGTTCTAAGCTGTAAAGCATGCCGCACTGAACGAGGGAGTAATCATCAGCGCGAGACTGCAAGCATTCATAATGTCTTGGTTCTCTGGGACGGGAGCGTCACCTAGCGGTCCTTCTAGGACATATTGTTTCCTGGCAGCTATGAGGATGATCCTCAGGTTCCGGACCCAGTCCGTATAGTTGCTGCCATCATCTTTCAGCTTGGTTTTCTCTAGGAACGCGTTGAAGTTCATGTTGACATTAGCGTTGGCCATTGATCTACAAGACATATTTGCAAAGGTTTTAGACTAAGTTCATGATAATAAAGTTCTAATCAAATTATGAACTCCCACTTAGATTAGACATCCCTTTAGTCATCTAAGTGTTACACGATCCGAGTCGACCAGCCCGTGTCCGATCATCACGTGAGACGGACTAGTCATCGTCGGTGAACATTTTCATGTTGATCGTATCTTCCATACGACTCGTGTTCGACCTTTCGGTCTCCGTGTTCCGAGGCCATGTCTGCACATGCTAGGCTCGTCAAGTTAACCCTAAGTGTTTTCTCTGTGTAAAACTGTCTTACACCCGTTGTATGTGAACGTAAGAATCCATCACACCCGATCATCACGTGGTGCTTAGAAACGACGAACTGTAGCAACGGTGCACAGTTAGGGGAGAACACTTCTTGAAATTTTATAAGGGATCATCTTATTTACTACCGTCGTCCTAAGTAAACAAGATGCATAATACATAATAAACATCACATGCAATTATATAGTTGTGACATGATATGGCCAATATCATATAGCTCCATTGATC
This sequence comes from Triticum aestivum, assembly GCF_018294505.1. Classification (NCBI taxonomy): domain Eukaryota; kingdom Viridiplantae; phylum Streptophyta; class Magnoliopsida; order Poales; family Poaceae; genus Triticum; species Triticum aestivum. The sequence goes on along the minus strand of NC_057810.1, from coordinate 666,306,497 downwards.
TTCATCTTCTGGGCTCCATGATCATCTTGTCACCGGCTTGACACCATGATCTCCATCATCATGATCTCCATCATCGTGTCTTCATGAAGTTGTCACGCCAACGACTACTTCTACTTCTATGACTAACGTTTAGCAATAAAGTAAAGTAGTTTACATGACGTTATTCAATGACACGCAGGTCATACAAAAAATAATGACAACTCCTATGGCTCCTGCCGGTTGTCATACTCATCGACATGCAAGTCGTGAATCCTATTACAAAGAACATGATCTCATACATCACAATTCATCATTCATCACAACTTCTGGCCATATCACATCACATGATCAATCGCTGCAAAAACAAGTTAGACGTCCTCTAATTGTTGTTGCATCTTTTACGTGGCTACAATTGGGTTCTAGCAAGAAAGTTTTCTTACCTACGAATCACCACAACGTGATTTTGTCAACTTCTATTTACCCTTCATAAGGGCCCTGTTCATCGATTCCGCTCCAACTAAGGTGGGAGAGACAGACACCCGCCAGCCACCTTATGCAACTTGTGCATGTCAGTCGGTGGAACCGGTCTCACGTAAGTGTACGTGTAAGGTTGGTCCGGGCCGCTTCATCCCACAATACCGTTGAGCAAGAAAAGACTAGTAGAGGCAAGTAAGATGACAAAATCCACGCCCACAACAAAGTTGTGTTCTACTCGTGCAAAGAGAACTACGCATAGACCTAGCTCATGATGCCACTGTTGGGGAACGTTGCAGAAAATTAAAATTTTTCCTACGGTTTCACCAAGATCCATCTATGAGTTCATCTAAGCAACGAGTCTAGGGAGAGAGTTTGCATCTACATACCACTTGTAGATCGCGTGCGGAAGCTTGCAAGGTGATGATGTAGTCGTACTCGACGTGATCCAAATCACCGATGACCAGCGCCGAACGGACGGCACCTCCGCATTCAACAAACGTACGGGACGGGAGACGTCTCCTCCTTCTTGATACAGCAAGGGGGAAGGAGAGGTTGATGAAGATCTAGCAGCATGACGGCGTGGTGGTGGATGCAGGGCGTCACAGCAGCAGGGCTTCGCCGAGACTACGAGGGAGAGACGTAACGGGGGGAGGAGGAGGCGCCAGGGGCTGGTGTATGAAGTCCCTCCTCTCCCCCACTATATATAGGGGTGCCAAGGGGGGGGGGCGCCGGCCCTAGTATATGAGATCTACTAGGGGGGCGGCGGCCTAGGGGAGGTTTCCCTCCCCCCCAAGGCACCTAGGGGTGCCTTCCACCACTAGGACTCCTCCTAGGGGGAAACCCTAGGCGCATGGGCCTATAGGGGCTGGTGCCCTTGGCCCATGATGGCCAAGGCGCACCCCCTACAGCCCATGTGGCCCCCCGGGACAGGTGGCCCCACCCGGTGGACCCCCGGGACCCTTCCGGTGGTCCCGGTACAATACCGATAACCTCGAAACTTGTCCCGATGCCCGAAATAGCACTTCCTATATATAATTCTTTACCTCCGGACCATTCCGGAACTCCTCGTGACGTCTGGGATCTCATCCGGGACTCCGAACAACATTCGGGTTTCTGCATATCCATATCTTCATAACCCTAGCGTCACCGAACCTTAAGTGTGTAGACCCTACGGGTTCGGGAGACATGCAGACATGACCGAGACGCTCTCAGTTAATAACCATCAGCGGGATCTGGATACCCATGATGGCTCCCACATGCTCCTCGATGTTGTCATCGGATGAACCATGATGTCGAGGATTCGATCAAACCCTGTATGCAATTCCCTTTGTCAATCAGTACGTTACTTGCCCGAGACTCGATCGACGGTATCCCAATACCTTGTTCAGTCTCGTTACCGGCAAGTCACTTTACTCGTACCGTAATGCATGATCCCGTGTCCAACACCTTGGTCACATTGAGCTCAATATGATGATGCATTACCGAGTGGGCCCAGAGATACCTCTCCGTCATACGGAGTGACAAATCCGAGTCTCGATCCGTGTCAACCCAACAGCTACTTTCGGAGATACCTGTAATGCACCTTTATAGTCACCCAGTTACGTTGTGACGTTTGATACACCCAAGGCACTCTTATGGTATCCGGGAGTTACACGATCTCATGGTCGAAGGAAGAGATACTTGACACTTGCAAAGCTCTAGCAAAACGAACTACACGATCTTTTATGCTATGCTTAGGATTGGGTCTTGTCCATCACATCATTCTCCTAATGATGTGATCCCGTTATCAACGACATCCAATGTCCATAGTCAGGAAACCATGACTATCTGTTGATCACAACGAGCTGGTCAACTAGAGGCTTACCAGGGACATAGTGTGGTCTAAGTATTCACACGTGTATTACGATTTCCGGATAATACAGTTATAGCATGAATAAAAGACAATTATCATGAACAATGAAATATAATAATACTTTTATTATTGCCTCTAGGGCATATTTCCAACACTACTACCTCTTCTGGTCGACGGAGACGCGTGCGCATCCGCGCACGAGGGTACTCTCGGCTGCAACTTCGGAACTGGCTCCAAGCGGGTACCCCTTCTTCGCATTGTTCTTCTACTGTGGGCTCTGCCCACCTTTTTCCGATTTCTTTTGCGACATTATGAACACCTACGGGTTCCGCCTCCTTGACTTTACCCCCAACGTCGTTCTGACCATGGCAATTTTTGCACATCTGTGCGAAAACTTTGTCGGAGTCCACCCAAACGTGGCCCTTTTCCGCCACTTCTTCATGCCTCGGGTTGAGAGAGGAGAGCCTCTTGCCGGCGGGATCGCTTGGATCTCGAGAGTCGGAAAGAAGGAAGCATATCTGGAGGGCGAGCTCCGCAGCAAATGGGAGGAGTGGAGAGTGGAGTGGTGCTGGATCGTCAAGGAGAACCCGCAGCCGTTCACTGCCCTGCGCCAAGCCCCAATAGTGCGTGGAAACGATTGGAGCAACGTGGCCCCAGAAGACGACAAGCTGAAGATCGTTGTCACCCGAATCCTTCGCCTCAGGCTTGCCGGGCTCACTGTAGGCGCCGTTGGCGCAGATTTCCTTCGTCGCCGCATCGCCCCTCTACAGGAGAGGGGGAGACCCGCCTGGGAGTTTAACAACTCGGCGGATATCATGAGGTTGCGCCCGGGCCTCAACTTCAACTTCACCGTCCTGGAGCTGGATGCGATGCTCCTGGAGCTGTTCAAGCGCGACCCTCAGCACCCATTTATGTTGCCGCGGAATGTCGTTCCGCTGTGCAACAATTCTTCACTTGACCGCATCCGCGCGATGATGCCATCGTGCGACTCGCACGGAATCACCCCAATTTGGCAAGAACCTGCGGATGACGTCGTGCAGGCGTTCTTCGACGAGTTGGTAGAAGTGCCGGTCCGCGCTGATGAATAGAAAAGCCTCACCCGCGACACCACCGACGCGGAGCTGCAGCGCATCGCCACTAGGACGGAAGAGGCTGCAGCAGCAGCTGCCGCGGGCGAGTTTGGGTTCACCGTGGAGGAGGCCGAGGCAGCAGAGGCGGCAAGCCTTGCCGAGCGCGAGGAGTTTGCCGGTGAGGAAGAGCCTGCCGGGCCTGAAGACGAGCCGAGCAAGCCCGGCGAGGGAGATCTTGAACCTTCAGACAACTTGCCGCAGGCGGAGCCCATGGCACCGGCAAGGAGGCGTCTCCGCAAGGCCGGGGACGCAGCGGGGCGGCAGATGAGCCAACAGCCGCCGAGTCGTGCGACACGCTCTACCGTGGCAAGCACTGTTGCCGCGGGAGCGCCTCATGCTGCTGCGGCAGCTGGAGCGGGATCTTCTCGGTCCACCGCCACCGCCCCTGCCAAACGGGCAAGGGAACCTACTCCTCCGCCTCGCCGCACCGGAGGGGAGCCGGACTTCGATCTCTCCGCGCTCAGCTCCGACGAGGAAGAAGAAGAGTAAGTTTCTTCGGCGTTCTTGTAGTTCTCCAATCTTGTTGGTTCGTCTTGCATCTGACTTGCTTCATTCTGAACCCATTCCTTTTCAGGACGCTAGCCCAGAGAGCGGTGAAGAGAGCCAAGGCCTCGGTGATTGTCATCGAAGATGATCCCACCGTGTCAGCAGGGGGTGTGTCTGAGACCACCTTGACGGACCCGGCAACTACTCCCCAAAGCAGCCCCCAGCGTAGCCCCCAGCGTAAGTTTATAGTTCACTTCCTGCTGTCAGGCGCGCATGGGTGCTCTTTTCTCTATTGACATCTTGACTGTTGATTTGTGTAGGAGCAGAACAGCCTCACCAGGAGTGCCCGGAAGCTGCTCCCGAAGTGCCATCTGCTTCGACTACGCCGCCAAGGGAGGAGTCCCCGGCAAGGGAGCGCTCTCCGGCAAGGGAGAACTCTCCGGCAAGGGAGAACTCTCCGGCAAGGGATAGTTCTCCGGCAAGGGACGGCACCAGTGATCCTCCGGCGGTTGAGACCGCGACCGCAGACCCTAGCACAGGTAATATTCTTGCCTGAAATCTTCCCTTGGGTTCTTCTTCTTCTGAATTTCTTCTTGAGCATTTGCTTGACTCTTCTCCCTTTTTCGTTCTTCAGATCCATCTGCTGCGGAGCCAATGGAAACCGAGGACGCCGGCGAGGAGAGCGCGTGTGGCAGTGCCGACGATGCCGCCGCCACTGAAGGAGAGGCCGGCGATGATGATCCCGCCGGCGAAGAGGCCGCCAAGGCTGCCGCCGCAGAAGCTGGCGAGGGGTCCGGCAATCGCACTGACGGCCCTGAGGCCGCAGGAGCACCAGGCGCTGCGCCGACCGCCGATCCCTCCGCCGCTGCTACGGAGCCAGGCTCCGAAGAGCCCCAGCCCGGCGCCTACTTGAAGGCCGGCGATGACATCTTCATCAAGCTTCCCTGGGCGTCAATCTCCAGGGCGCCGGTCGAAGGAGAAGCTTTTGACGAAGAGGTGCTCGCCTCCGCTGGGCTGGCGCTGGTCGATGCGCCAAGCAGCAGCAGCGGCGAGTCCGAGGAGGAGCGGCTGCTGCGGAAGCTACTGTCGCTCTCCCGCGCCCGACAAACCAAGCTGGCCTCCCGAGAAGCGCTTGTCGCAAAGGCGGGAGTTGACATTGAGAAACGCGCGGAGGAGCTCCGGGGTCTCAGGCAGGAAGCTCTCCGGTCCTTGGCGGAGGAGCGGGAGCAACTTCTCGAGGAGCGGAAAGCCTTCCTCCTCGAGAAGGCTGAGGTCGAAGAGAAGCAACGGCTTGCGGCCGAGAAGCTATCTGCGCAGGAGGGAGAGTTGGCGCAGCGCAAGGTCAATCTTGACAGCCACAAGGAGGAGCTTGCCGCGCGTGAGCAAGCAATAGGTGGGGCCCTCCAGGAAGCAAAGGACGCCGCCGCAGCTGCTGAGGCCGCCAAGAAGGAACTGGAGAAGAAGGTGGCGCAGCTGGAGGCAGATCTTAAGGCGGGCGGCGAGGAGCTTGTCGTGCTCAAGCGCGAGCGCGAGAAGGACGCTGCCGCTCATGGTGAGCTGCAGGGTCTTCTCGCTGAGAGGAGCAAGGAGCTCAGCGCCGCCAAGGATTCCAATGCAGACCTGGAGTTGAAGCTGGCCACGTTGACTCAGACGCTGGACGTCGCCAGGGAGCGAGAGGTGACCTTGTCGGAGAAGATCAAGGCCGACGAGGCGCTGCTGGCGAGTATCGCCGTTACCCAGAACTCATTTAGGGAGACTGTGGAGCACTGGACTGAGGGTCTGGTGAATATCGCCGCAGTCATCGACGAGGAGCTGGCGCAGCTGGGGATGGAGGACTTCGGGTATCCCTCCGACGAGCATCTCCAACCCAGCGCCAAGCTCAGCCTGTTCTTCAAAGGCGTGGCGACGGCCCTCCAGCGACTTCGGGAGAGGATCCCAAAGCAGCTGGCCGACGAGTCGCCCAGGATTTGCGCGGGGGCTCTCCAGAAGGTGCTGATGAAGGTGGCCTTCCGCAACCCAGGCCTCAACTTCACCAACGTCCTCAAGCCCTTGCCACCGGATGCAGACGTGGAAGCGCTCAAGGCCCTTGTCGCACCCATCATGGACAAGGTGAGCGGAATCAAGAGGGTTGAGGGCGATCGCGTAGACTAGGCCGCCCGCTTTCTCTTTCTCCTTGTCGCTGCTGGCCATATTATGAGATCAATCTGTTAGGCGCTGCGACAAGTTATCTTGTAATATAGCTCTATTTCTGGTATCGAATTCTACGTTATTTCCTTTACTAGATTCCTTCCTTTGTATGTTTTTACCCTACGCTTTTCGGGAACTTGTCGGCGCAGGCACCCAAGCCGCGAGCGCTGAGTGCGCAACGTCAGCAGCCTGCTGGCGGTGCCGCTTCCGACAAGAAACCTTGTCGCGACTAGTTGCAGCACACTTAAGTTGTTGAGCGGACTCGAAACAAAGTAAGGGCGCAACTAGCCACGAGTTGGTTCCTCCGCGCACAGGTTTCCCATACAAAGCACGGTCGTTCGAGGAAGATAACTTAAAAATTAAAAATAATTGCTCAAACTTTGGCAACTTAGCTTTTCTGTCGTTTGCTTCCCGGCAAGGTGAAACTTGCTTGAATGACGCCTAGTCCACATCATAACCTTCTCCTTCCCCCCCGGCAAACTTGTGTGCGAGGGGACCTTCCTTTCCTTTGTTGAGAAAAATAAAGAAGAGAAAATAAAGATATGGTGCCTTCCGGCTCGTTATTGCTTACCGGGGGTAGGTGCTGCACAAAGTGTCAGATAACACATGCAAGTATAAAGTAAACAACATGAAATTGACAAGATGTGTGGTGCACATGATCTTTACTTATGCACGGGATCTGGGCCCGGCTTTGTACAAAGGATTACATGCAACATCGGCAAGACTTGCACAAAAGGTGGTTGCCGGAACGGGTTCCGGCAACCGCGCCCTACGGGTAAAACTTACGAAGATGGTCAATGTTCCAGGAGTTGCTCACCGGAGTGCCATCTTTGGTCTCAAGGCGGACTGCGCCAGGCCTAGTGACTCGTTTCACCTGGTAAGGGCCTTCCCACTTTGGCATCAACTTGTTGGAATTCTTGGCGGACTGAACGCGCCAAAGAACAAGGTCGCCTTCCTCGAAGCTTCTGGCATTAACTTTGCGGCTATGGTAGCGGCGCAAAGCTTGCTGGTATCGAGCAACTCGTACAGCAGCCTGAAGACGGTCCTCCTCAAGGAGCAGTGCGTCATCTTGTCGCAGCTGCTCTTGCTCAAGCTCATCATAAGCGAGCACTCGAGGTGACCCGTATACGAGTTCCGTGGGGAGAACTGCATCTGCTCCATAGACTAGAGCGAAAGGTGTCTGGCCAGTGGCTCGATTTGGCGTTGTTCTGATCGACCAAAGAACCACCGGCAGCTCCTCGATCCAGTTTCTTCCGCACTTGCGCAGCCTGTCGAAAGTCCTGGTCTTGAGCCCGCGCAGCACTTCAGCATTTGCCCTCTCCGCTTGACCGTTGCTTCTCGGATGAGCAACAGAAGCGAAGCAGACCTTGGCGCCAAGATCTTGGACGTACTGCATGAAGGTGCGGCTCGTGAATTGCGTGTCGTTGTCGATGATGATCCTGTTAGGGATCCCGAAATGGCAAACAATCGACCTGAAGAACTTGACTGCTGACTGTGCTGTCACCTTCTTCACTGGTTCCACTTCCGGCCACTTTGTGAACTTGTCGATTGCAACGTACAAGTACTCAAAGCCCCCGATAGCTCGGGGAAAGGGGCCGAGGATGTCGAGCCCCCAGACCGAAAATGGCCAGGATAAAGGGATCGTCTGGAGAGCTTGAGCTGGCTGGTGTATCTGCTTGGAATGGAACTGGCACGCTTCACACTTGGTTACTTGTGCAGTTGCATCCTGGAGGGCTGTCGGCCAAAAGAAACCTTGTCGGAACGCTTTGCCGGCAAGTGCTCTTGCGCCAATGTGGTGACCACATATACCTCCATGTATCTCTGCCAACAGCTTTTGTCCATCTTCCCGGCAAATACACTTCAATTTCACACCGTTGAGTCTTCTTCTGTATAGTTTGTTGTCGACAAACTGGTACATACTTGACTGCCGGGCTACTCTTTCCGCTTCTTCTTGTTCTTCGGGAAGTTCTCCTGTCTGAAGGAAAAGGACAATCTGCTGTGCCCATGCTGGAGCTTGCGGCTCGACAACAAGGACCAAAGGCACATCTGCTGCTGCGGGAACATCTGCTTCTACGGCAAGGGCTTGCGGTCCTGCCGGAGCTTGATGTTCCCTGGCAAGCTTGCCGGAGAGAAACTTGTCGGGAGCGTCTGCTTCAACGGAACAAACCCTGAGGCTTGTCGGAGCAGACTGCTCCTCAGCATCCTTGGTGTTGATCTTGGCGACCTTCTTGGCGGCGGCTTCGGGGAGCTCTGCCGGAAAGTAGTCACCAGAAATCAACTTCCTCTTCTTGCTCTGTCCAGTTGATGATGTTACGGACGGTTGAGTCAGCTTGAGCACAAAGATCCCTGGTTCCACAGGCAACTTTAGTGCGGCGCACTTCGACAGGCCATCAGCAATGTCGTTCTGAGCTCTCGGAACATGCTCCATCTGTAGGCCGTCAAAGTGCTCTTCTAGCTTTCTCACTTCATCAACGTAAGCTTCCATCAAAGGACTCTGATAGTTCTTGTTCACTTGGCGGACGACAAGCTGTGAGTCACCCCTGACAACGAGCTTCTTGATCCCAAGGTCTGCTGCGATCCTGAGACCGGCAAGCAATCCTTCATACTCTGCAGTATTGTTCGTTGCTTGCTCCTTGGGAAAGTGCATCTGGACTACGTACTTGAGGTGCTCTCCGGTGGGTGCAACAAGTAGCACGCCTGCACCGGCGCCTTGCAGCGAGAAGTCACCATCAAAGTACATCAGCCACTCTTTGCTTGCCTCCTTGGCGGGGATGCTCATTTCCGGAATTTCTTCATCTGGTGTTGGCGTCCACTCTGCTATGAACTCCGCCAGTGCTCTGCTTTGGATAGTTGAAGTACTCTCAAACTTGAGGCCAAAGCTTGACAGTTCCAGCGCCCACTCGACAATCCTGCCTGTTGCTTCTGGATTTTGCAGTATCCTCTTCAGCGGAAAACGAGTGACGACTGTGATCTCATGCGCTTGGAAGTAATGGCGCAGCTTTCTCGAGGCCATGAGGAGGCCGAAGAGCAATTTCTGCACACCAGAGTACCTTGACCTAGCCCCCTGCAGAAGGGAACTGACAAAGTAAACTGGGCGCTGCACCATCCTCTTCTGCATCTTATCATGCTCCTGCGCAGATCCATCCTTGTCGGGACCAGAGCTTGTCGGCGAAGCCCCCTGCTTGTCGCTGGATGCATCTACCGTGGTTGCTAGCTCATCATCTGCCTCCCTCTCCGCCACTAACGCAGCACTAACCACTTGATTGGTTGCCGCTATATACAGCAGCAACTTCTCTTGTGGCTTAGGTGTGACAAGTGTTGGAGTGGAGGACAGGTATCTCTTCAAGTCCTGCAGCGCAGCCTCCGCCTCCGGAGTCCATTTCATTGGACCTGCCTTTTTCAATATTTTGAAAAATGGCAGGGCGCGCTCAGCAGATCTAGAGATAAACCTGCTGAGAGCAGCCATGCAACCGGCAAGCCTTCGTACATCCTTGACGCGCTTTGGTGCTTCAATCTGCTCAATGGCCTTGATCTTGTCGGGATTGGCTTCAATTCCCCGCTGAGACACGAAGAACCCGAGAAGCTTGCCGGAAGGGACTCCAAACACGCACTTCTCGGGGTTAAGCTTGAGGTTGATCTTGCGCAGATTTGTAAATGTTTCGCCTAAATCTTGAATCAGAGTTGCTTTGTCCTTGCTCTTGACCACTATGTCATCCATGTAGGCCTCCACATTTCTGTGCATTTGCGGATCAAAAGCGTGGTGGACTACCCTTGCAAATGTTGAACCAGCATTCTTCAAACCGAAAGGCATCCGTACGAAATAGTATGTGCCACACGAGGTGATGAATGCGGTCTTCTCCTCATCCTCTTCTGCCATGAAGATCTGATGGTATCCTGAGTATGCATCAAGAAACGAAAGCAAATCACATCCGGCCGTGGAGTCAACAATTTGGTCGATGCGCGACAAAGGAAATGGGTCTTTGGGACAAGCTTTATTAACATCGGTAAAGTCGATACAAAGCCCCCATTTCCCGTTTGCCTTGCGCACGACTACAGGATTGGCCAACCACGTAGGATGGAGCACCCCTCTGACAAGGCCTGCTGCTTCCAACTTCTTGATTTCTTCTGCGATGAATTCTTGGCGCTCCACTACCTGTTTCCTAACTTTATGCTTGACGGGCCGCGCATGAGGATAGACGGCAAGGTGGTGCTCCATTACTTTCCTGGGAACACCGGGGATGTCAGACGGTTGCCATGCAAACACATCGACGTTCGCCCGCAGGAAAGCAACGAGCGCGCTTTCCTATTTAGGGTCGAGAGTGGCACTGATGGTGAAAGTACCACCAGTGCCGTCCTCCTTGGCGGACACCTTCTTGGTCTCAGGTGGGGCTGCCATTGCCTTCTTACACTTGCCGGTGGAGCTCAATGGTGCGTCCTCGACGGTAGCACAGCACTCCGAAGAGGTGCGCTTGCCGGAGTGGGCATCAGAACTCTTGCCGGACTTGGTCTTCTTCTTCCCCCTGGGAGCTTCAGCGGCAAGTGACTTGCGATCTGTTGCGGCTGCTGCTTCCCGGTAGATCTTGTCGGCGCAGATAAGAGCATCCTTCTTGTCGTCAGGGACAGAGATGACACTTATCGGGCCTGGCATCTTCAGCATGTTGTATGCATAGTGAGAGGCTGCCATGAATTTGGCGAGTGCTGGATGGCCAAGGATTCCATTGTAAGGCAATGGAAAGTCAGCAACATCAAACGTAACCCTCTCAGTCCTGAAGTTCAACTCACTGCCAAATGTTACTGGCAACATGATCTTTCCCTTCGGCTTGCTCCTTCCCGGGTTGATTCCTTGAAAAGTGCCGGTTTCTTCGAGCTCGCTGTCAGGGATCTGGAGTTTCTAGAGTACCGCGGAGGAGATCAGGTTCAAGCCGGCCCCGCCGTCAACTAGCATCTTAGTGACTTTGAGGTTGCGGATGGTTGGTGAAACCAACATCGGCAAGCACCCGACCGCAGTTATGCGATCAGGGTGGTCCTCAATATCAAAGATGATAGGCGTGCTGGACCATTTCAGAGGCTTGCGTGACTCAACGGGTGGTTCTGCTGCATTGACTTCCAGCACCCAATGCTTGAGCTGGCGGTGTGAAGTATGCAGAGAAGCATCGCCGTCAACGCACAGGACCTCTGTGGCTTTCTGGAACTCCTGCTCATCAGTCTCATCATCATCCATGTCTTCATCGTCGTCGTCATCTTCATACTTGTCGCGGCCGCGAGGAGGTCTGTCTCCTTGCCGCTGCTTGGCCTTGCCGCGGCGTCCTCCTCGGCCGGGACGTTTCTTGCCGGATCCTCCAGCACCTTCCTGGGCTTTCTCCTTGTTGCGCCGCTCGTATTCAGCTTTCTGTTGCTCAACAAGCTGCTCAACTTTCTTGCAGCTCTGGAGATCGTGGCCCTTGGTGCGGTGGATCTTGCAATACTGTTTGTTGGTGCCGTCCTGCTTGTCGGCGACCGCCATAGCCTCTGCGGTAATCTCCTTGCCGGAGTCACCAGCTTTGGCTTTCTTGGCGCCACCACCGTTGCCGGACTGCTCGACGACTAGCACCTCCTTTCCTTTCTTCTTCCTGTTGTTCCGCCGCCGGTTTTTCTTTGCCGGGGCAGCATCATCACTGTCAGATCCTCCTGCTCCTATGTTCTCTCCGGGGAGTCTCCTCCCTTCCTCAGCACGTGCACACTTGTCGGCCAGGGCATATAGCTCACTGACGTCTCTGATCTTGCACATCGCCATCTCCTCCCGCATCCTGGAATTCGCAGGTTCTGATGGAACGCGCTGATCACCGCGGCAGGGTGGACGTCTGGGATGTTGTGTTGTACATTGCTGAATCTCTGAATGTACTTGCGCAGGGGCTCTCCTTCCTTCTGGGCGAGCAAATGGAGGTCACTCTCTTGGCCATGAGGCTTGTGGCCGCCTGTGAAGGCGCTGACAAACTGATGGCATAGATCGACCCAAGAGGATATGGAGTTGTCCGGCAAGTGCATGAGCCAGGATCTGACGTTGGGCTTGAGCACCAGCGGGAAGTAGTTGGCAAGGATCTTGTCGTCCCGTCCCCCGGCAGCCTGCACCGCAATGGTGTAGATGCTGAGGAACTCCGACGGATACGTCTTGCCGTCGTACTTCTCCGGTACGTCTGGCTTGAAGTTCTTCGTGCTGGGCCACTGGACTTGCCGCAGCTCACGAGTGAACGCAGGGCAACCTACCGCGTACGGCAGGTCGCCTGGTTCCCCTGGCGCATGCATGTCAACAGAAGGCCCAGCGCGCTTGTCAGATTGACGTCGCGCTTCTCTTCGGCGCTCGATGCAAGTACGAGCGTCTTCTCGCTGTCGATCGTGAAGAACTTGGCGCTGATCGCGACGAGCTCATGGATCCGACGATGCGGTGGAGTCGCTGTCGAGGTGGATCCTACGAGTCGGCGATCTTGGCCTTCGGGAGGGAGAGTGCATGGTGGTCGCACCCTCACCGGTCTTGTTGCCATTGGCTCGCGGCTGGCAACCCTGCCGCGGCAGCGACGGGCTCGGCTGCCGTGGAGTGTCGCCGTTGGCGTAGCCGATGAGACTCTGAATGGTGGCCCTCCATTGATCGGTATTGTCCGCCGTTGGAGGGTAATCCAGGAGCAGTTGAGCTCGTGCCAGAGCTTCTGCTGGAGTCGTGGGCGGCAGTGGCGAACGGTGCGAGGAGCGGGATGTGCTCGGACTTCTAACTATGTTAGAAGGAGCAGTATCCCGTCCAGGCGACCGTGTCTCGCTCGTGCCAGCACGTTGGCGTGCATGCTGGTCTTGAGCGACCCGAGATCCACCAGCTCGATCTTGGCCCAACAAACGTATGGTACTGCGAGTACCATGACGCTGTCGGTCCTGCGCATCCTGAGATGGGCGCGGAACATGTACGGACGCCGAGGTTTGCGCAGCCTTGTCCTTGGACCTGGCGGTGTCGTGAGCTTCCTCGTCGACGTCCGTTCTTTCGCCAGCGTCCACCCCACCACCCGCTTGCTCCGGTGGCGGTGGGACCGACGCGGACGGAACAGCTGCCTCCGAAGCCTTCTTCTTCGGTGGCATGTTGATGAAGAAAATGAAGATCTAGCTCGTGTGAACGCCGGATCAGGTTCACACAACCTCGACGCCCCCTACCTGGCGCGCCAAAGATGTCGGGGAAACTGATCCACGAACACCTATGGGACCGGCGGACCGAGCCCCTGTTGGTTCGGCGGGGGGCGGAGGTCGCACTAAGAGCAGCTTGAGGCGAAGCACACGAGCAGTTTACCCAGCTTCGGAGCTCTCCGGAGAGATAATACTCCTACTGCTGCTTGTCTGATTCTATTATGTTCTTGCTCGAGAGAGCTAAGTGCTTTTCTGGCTTCCGAATGAACCGAACCCTTTCTACGTTGCGCATGGGCCTCCTTTTATACGCTAAAGGGGTCACCGACAGGTGGCAACGTAGACAAGGGTACAAATGTAAAAAGAGAGGTGGTTGGTACAGCTACCTGTACAGTGCATCCTACCTAACACTGACGGCAGGGGACAAAGGCATTAAATGCCCGTCTGCGTCGCCCAAACAGTGCAGAAAAGGTACCGTCAGGGACGCCACCGCTCGCCACGATGGCAGTCTTGTCAGCTTCGCATGCCACCGCGCACCGCTGGCTGCACAGCCTCCCGCCACGCGCGCCTGGAAAGGCCCCCAGAGCGAAACGTTGGTGGATGTGCTGGAGCGTGGGTACAGAGTGGTAGCCTGCCGCGGCAAGCGCCTTGCCGCGGCAGTTGTCTTGCCGCGTCCGGGAGCTTGTCGCTCACCGGGCCTTGCCGGGACGCGCGGTGCGTCGCGGCAAGTTTCTTGAAAGGCCTTGGTTGGCCTTCCCGGCAAGCCCCTCTTGCCGGGGCCTTGTCTCCTTGGCTTAAATACTTTGTTCTTGACTGGCTCCAAGGGAACCACGGAGGACGTTGGCGGTCGCCCGGCAAGCCTTGCCGCGGGGTGCTGCAACTGCCCGTGCACAAGTTCGGGGTACTAGGGTACCCCTACTCTAGTACACCGACAGAGTATCTCATACCAGCATGGTGTATAAAAGAAAAGTGAAAACTAAATGCAAAAGACGCTCCAAGACTTGCACATATCGCATGAACAAAACGAATCCGAAAACATACCGATAGTTGTTGAAGAAAGAGGGGATGCCTTCCGGGGCATCCCCAAGCTTAGATGCTTGAGTCTCCTTGAATATTTACTTGGGGTGCCTTGGGCATCCCCAAGCTTGTGCTCTTGCCTCTCTTCCTTTTCCTCATATCGAGACCTCCTCGATCAAACACTTCATCCACACAAAACTTCAACAAAAAACTCGGTAAGATCCGTTAGTATAATAAAGCAAATCACTACTCTAAGTACTGTTGAAAACCAATTCATATTTTGTTTTTGCATTGTGTCTACTGTAATATAGCTTTTCCATGGCTTAATCCACTGATAGAAATTGATAGTTTGATCAAAACAAGCAAACTATGCATCAAAAACAGAATCTGTCAAAAACAGAACAGTCTGTAGCAATCTGAACATTCACCATACTTCTGGTACCCCAAAACTTCTACCAAAATTAGGAAAAATAAAAAAAATGTAAAGAAAGACAGTGCAAAAATAATCAGAACCGTTTGACGTTCCAGTCAAATATGTCAAATCGCGCACTACAGCCAAAGTTTCTGTCCTGCACCGTACAAACCAACAAGCATTGTAAACATCCTAAAGGCAAACCTTGGCACATTATATTTATAATACAATGGAATTGTACAAGGGGATAATTATTTTTGTTGAAAAGTTTTGGGTTCCCCTCTTTATTTTTGTTTTTTAACTATATAAAAGCACTCAACAGAAATAAATGACTCTCTAAAACTTCTGGGTTGTCTCCCTGGCAGCGCTTTCTTTAAAGCCATTAAGCTAGGCATATAGTGCTCAAGTAATGGATCCACCCAGATCCCAAGGTATATCAAAGCCAATTTTAATTAACAATGATTTGTGATTTAGTAGTGAGCACAAAGTAACATATATCATGCAACAACAAAGTCTAACTCTCTTCCTATGCATCGGCATGTCATAAAAGAACAATTCATGCACACCAAGTAAAGGCCAATGCATAGTATAAGCAGTTTCTTGCAATTTTATCATATTGGAAACATAGAGAGGTGGAAATATAGTTCCTCTCGCATAATAATTTCAAGTAGGAGCAGCAAGCACATGCATATTACATTCATCAAAATCATCATGTGTAGTAGTAAAAGGCAACCCATCAATATAATCCTTAATAAGCACAAACCTCTCCGATATAGTGTAGTCGGGAGAATTCAAAAAGATAATAGGACTATCATGCATGGGTGCAATAGCAACAATTTCATGTTTAACATAAGGAACTATAGCAAGTTCATCTCCATAAGCATAATTCATATTGGCATCTTGGCCACAAGCATAGCAAACATCATCAAAAAGGGATATTTCAAGAGAATCAACGGGATCATAACAATCATCATAGCAATCATCCTTCGGTAAGCATGAAGGGGAATTAAACAATGTATGAGTTGAAGAGTTACTCTCATTAGAAGGTGGGCACGGGTAGCTAATCTGATCTTCCTCCTTTTGTTCTTCGCTCTCCTCATCATCTTTTTCATCCAATGAGCTCACAGTTTCATCAATTTCTTCTTCCATAGCTTCCTGCAAAATACTAGTATCTTCTTGGACAGCGGAAACTTTCTCAATAAATGCATCAATATCGGAATTGTATTCATAATTTTCATAGCAATATCTAAGTATAGCAAAAAATTTAGGTATGTAAGCTGAATCATCAAAATCTTCAAACTCTTTAAACATATATTCAATCTCATAAGCACCTATAAAAGCAACGAATTCTTCTATTTGTTCCACGTCATAGTAATCATAGATACCATTAGCATAAGAAGCCAAGGTTTTATCATCATTGAATTTGCGTGAAAAGGGAAGGTGTGGAGCCTCCATCCTAGAGCAGCAAGTATAATCATGTCTCAAGCATAAATCCCGAGCATACCAACGCAACATACAAATTTGATCCCATAATAGTTTCCCTTTTTGTGTCAAGTGATAATCCCTAAAGTATTTACGTTGATCCAACATGTCTCCCATAACATAACTGAATGGGGTTTTCTCAGGATTATCAAAGTAGTACATAATTTCTTTCACATAACGAGTATCGATGGTTTTAGGAGGTTCCCCATCTCCATGAGTAGCAAGTA
Source organism: Triticum aestivum (assembly GCF_018294505.1). Taxonomy (NCBI): domain Eukaryota; kingdom Viridiplantae; phylum Streptophyta; class Magnoliopsida; order Poales; family Poaceae; genus Triticum; species Triticum aestivum. The sequence goes on along the minus strand of NC_057810.1, from coordinate 666,290,111 downwards.
CACCTAATTCTTTTTGGTATTTCGTGTTCCATATCCATAACTAAAGATAGAGAACAACTTAGAACAGCAAATAAAAATTACTTAGTGATAAAGCAAACAAGCACACACGAGAATATTCACCCCGCGCTATGACTCCCCGGCAACGGCGCCAGAAAAAGGTCTTGATAACCCACAAGTGTAGGGGATAATTGTAGCCTCTTTCGATAAGTAAGAGTGTCGAAGCCAACAAGGAGCTAAAGGTAGAACAAATATTCTCTCAAGTCCTATCTGCCACTGATACGACTCTACACACGCTTAGTGTTTGCTTTACCTAGAACAAGTATGAAACTAGAAGTACTTTGTAGGTGTTGTTGGATAGGTTTGCAAGATAATAAAGAACACGTAAATAAAAGCTAGGGGCTGTTTAGATGAAGACACAACTAAGTCAGTTTTAGTAGAGAGCTTTTTGTCATGAGAAAGTTATTTGTCCCTAGGCAATCGATAACTAGACCGGTAATCACTATTGCAATTTTATTTGAGGGAGAGGCATAAGCTAACATACTTTCTCTTCTTGGATCATATGCACTTATGATTGGAACTCTAGCAAGCATCTGCAACTACTAAAGATCATTAAGGTAAAACCCAACCATAGCATTAAAGCATCAAGTCCCCTTTCTCCCATACGCAAACAACCTACTTACTCGGGTTTGTGCTTCTGTCACTCACGCCACCCACCATAAGCAAATCATGAACATATTGCAAACCATACAGCGGGGATCCCTCATGCTTGTGCGACACAGAGAGCACCATAGGACAGCATCAATAATAAAACATGCAACTCAAACCAATCACGATCATCAATTAACCCATAGGACAAAACAGATCTACTCAAACATCATAAGATAGCCATACATCATTGGGAAATAATATATAATGTTGAGCACCATGTTTAAGTAGAGATTACAGTGGGTAAGAGAGGGGTTACACCGCTGCATAGAGGGGGGGAGAGTTGGTGATGAAGGCAGTGAAGTTGTTGGTGAAGATCGCGGTGATGATGATGGCCCCCGGCAGTGTTCTGGCGCCACCGAAAGCAAGGGGGAGAGATCCCCCCTTCTTCTTCTTCTTCTTCCTTGACCTTCTCCCTAGATGGGAGAAGGGTTTCCCCTCTGGTCCTTGGTTCCCATGCGTGGGAGGGGCGAGAGCCCCTCCGAGATTGGATCTGTCTCTCTGTCTCTCTCTGTTTCTGCGTTCTCAGATTCTGCCCTGGCACCGTCTCTTTTATCTCCGGAGATCCATAACTCCGATTGGATTGAATCCTTTGCCCAGATATTTTTCCAAAAATTAGCTTTCTTGCGGCCAAAGAAGAGCGTCAACCGCCTTGCGGGTTGCCCATGAGGGTCAGGGGCGCGCCCCCTGCCTCGTGGCTCCCTCGGGCACCGTCTCGCGTTGGTTTTTCTTCCCAAAAATCACAAATATTCCAAAAATGATCTCCGTTCGTTTTTATCCCGTTTGAACTCCGTTTGATATGGGGTTTCTGTGAAACATAAAACATGCAACAAACAGGAACTGGCACTGGGCACTGGATCAATATGTTAGTCCCAAAAATAATATAAAAAGTTGCCAAAAGTATATGAAAGTTGTAGAATATTGGCATGGAACAATCAAAAATTATATATACGACGGAGACGTGTCATGGAGTAATGGTGAAATTGAGAAATACTTGTGTTGAGGTTTGCAAGTCCCGTAGCATGCACGTATGGTAACTGTTGTGTGACAAATTTGAAGCATGGGGTGTTCTTTGATTGCCTTCCTTATGAGTGAAGGTCGGGATCGCGTGATGGTTAACTCATACCAACCCTTCCCCTAGGAGCATACGTAGTAGTACTTTGCTTCAAGGGCTAATAAACTTTTGCAATAAGTATATGATTTCTTTATGACTAATGTGAGTCCATGGATTATGTGCACTCTTACCTTTTCGCAATTTGCTAGCCTCTACGGTACCATGCATTGCCCTTTCTCACCTCGATAGTTGGTGAAAACTTCGCCGGTGCATCCAAACCCCGTGATATGATACGCTCTATCACGCACAAGCCTCCTTATATCTTCCTCAAAACAACCACCATAACTACCTATTATGGCATTTCCATAGCCATTCCGAGATATATTGCCATGCAACTTCCATCATCATCATATACATGACTTGAGCATTTATTATCATATTGCTTTGCATGATCGTAAGATAGCTAGCATGATGTTTTCATGGCTTTTCCGTTTTTTGATGTGCACATCCCGGTACACCACCGGAGGCATTCATATAGAGTCATATTTTGTTCTAGTATCGAGTTGTAACATTGAGTTATAAGTAAATAAAAGTGTGATGATCATCATTATTAGAGCATTGCCCAAGTGAGGAAAGGATGATGGAGACTATGATTCCCCCACAAGTCGGGGTGAGACTCCGGACTTTATGAAAAATAAAAGAGGCCAAAGAAGCCTAAATAAAAAAAGAGGCCAAAGAAGCCCACCAAAAAATAAAAAAAATAAAATGATAAAAAATGAGAGAAAAAGAGAGAAGGGGCAATGTTACTATCCTTTTACCACACTTGTGCTTCAGAGTAGCACCATGTTCTTCATATAGAAAGTCTCTTGAGTTATCATTTTCATATACTAGTGGGAATTTTAATTTTAGAACTTGGCTTGTATATTCCAATGATGGGCTTCCTCAAATGCCCGAGGTCTTCATGAGCAAGCAAGTTGGATGCACACCCACTTAGTTTCCAGTTTGAGCTTTCATACACTTATCACTCTTAGTGCATCCATTGCATGGCAATCCCTACTCCTCACATTGACATCAATTGATGGGCATCTCCATAGCCCGTTGATTAGTCGCGTCGATGTGAGACTTCCTCCCTTTTGTATTCTCCACACAACCTCCATCATCATACTCTACTCCACCCATAGTGCTATGTCCATGTCTTACGCTCATGTATTGCGTGAGGGTTGAAAAGTCTGAAGCGCGTTAAAAAGTATGAACCAATTGCTTGGCTGAAACCGGGGTTGCGCATGATGGGAGCATTTTGTGTGACGAAAATGAAGCATGGCCAAACTATATGATTTTGTAGGGATAAGCTTTCTTTGGCTATGTTATTTTGATAAGACATATTTGCTTTATTAGTATGCTTGAAGTATTATTGTTTTTAGGGCTTATTCCATCTATGCCCCCAATTCCTTAGTTGTGCTCAGTTTTCCCCACGCTCCAAACTTTTGCTCACTTTTCCTCACTCCCTTAGCTGAAACTCTCACAAATGTTCATAGCAGACGTTTGCCGTCTTGGCCGTTAACTGACTTGTGGGGCCACGTTGGACTCTATTGACTATGGTCGTGGCTTCGCTGGTTGGCCCATGTTTGTGTTCATAGTACGGGCCCGTTAGTTTGTTGGTAATAAACTAAAAAGGGATCCCAATTAAAAAAGCCTGCTATCGATGGATGCAGCCTGCTATGCATGCATGGCTTTGGCATCGATGTAGCCTGCTATGCATGCGAACGCCGCCACGCACGCATCTACTGACCTAGACCTAATCGCATGCATGCACGCTAACACACACGCATCGATCTGTGCCGCATGGTTGTCGGTGGATTCAGCCGCTCCATAGCATTGTTTCACGCGTTGCAGGCATACGTGCCGGTGGCAGAAGAGGAAGGCTGCACGCTCGCGTCCATATGTTGAGGCATCGTTTCACGATGCACGGCTGCCGCTCGATCCAGTTGTAGGAGGCAGGCAGCCGCCAACGCAGAGCACGCGGAAGGGGGAGGCAGGCAGCCGCCAACGCAGAGCACGCAGAGCATGATCGCATCGATTCACGTTCACACATTGATGATCGCATCGGTTCATGCACGCACTGAGTCACGATCTATGTTGTTTTCGTGTGTACCCTCTTCGTCTCCCCGGCTATTTAAACCGCCCTTCATTACCTCTTCTTCTACAGATCCATCTGCGCCTCCCCCTTCTCTTTTTACCCCAAAAGCCAAAGCAAACACTCTGCGAAACGAGCAAGATGCAGTACAACAGGCCAACGTTCCAAGAGCCTCCCACCATGCCAGAACGGCGGTACCCCGCCAACACCGTCGTCGAGGCATCGCTCCGCGTATGGGCATTCTCACACTGGAGGGGTAGCACTGAGCTTGCATAGGGGTTCCTCCGTGTGGGCTTCCACCACCTCCCGGCGGGCTCGCCGCCCATGTTCAACCTCGTGGAGGAGCGTCCCCATGCCAACGCTCCAGTGGTAGGGCTCGTCGTCTACTTCACCAACAGGTTCGATGCCTACTACCTGCTCGACAAGGTGTATTGGTGTGGGTGCGAGTTCATTGCATTCACCACCTATAACATCTTCACTGACTTCGAGAGCATCTTCCCCACTCGCAACCACATGCACAGCCTCCTGTACTACCTCGGTGAGAACGGCCTTGAGGAGGAGCAGTACTGAAGCCGGTGGCAAAGAAGACGGTGAAGCCAGCGGTTAAGGTGAAGACGACGGTGAAGACATGGCGGTGTTGCCCTAGCTACCCTATCTACTATGTAGTGTGAGTTTGGTGTGTGTGTTGCCTGAGCTAGCTACCCTATGTATGTAAGGTTAATTATCTATCGGTGTCGTGTTATATGTAAGAACTTGTGTTGCCCTAGCAACCCTATCTAAGTTAAGTTATGTGTGTTATATTAATGCTTTGTTATGTTTGTATTTTGTTTGTCCCAAGTTTAGACACGGCTAATTGACGTGGGCAAAATTAACCAAACTAACTAAAAATGATGTGTTTATAGATGCCTTCTAAAAATAAAAACATATTGTACACAGCTTTGGTTTGGGAGCTCTGTATTTTTTAGGTATTCCAAGAATACTTTGGTTTCCAGAAATATTGAAGTATCAAATACTTTGAGATGTTTGGCTTTAGTCAAAAGTGTAGTTTTATATACTTTAATATGTACCAAACTACACTATTTTTGAAGTACATAAAAAAGAGGGTTGTGTCGCTGTCAAAACCGGCGGATCTCGGGTAGGGGGTCCCAAACTGTGCATCTAAGGCTAATGGTAACAGGAGGTGGGGGACACGATATTTACCCAGGTTTGGGCCCTCTCTATGGAGGTAATACCCTGCTTCCTGCTTGATTGATCTTGATGATATGAGTATTACAAGAGTTGACCTACCACGAGATCGTAGAGGCTAACCCTAGAAGCTAGCCTATGATTATGATTGTTCCTTGTCCTATGGACTAAACCCTCCGGTTTATATAGACAACGGAGAGGGCTAGGGTTACATAGAGTCGGTTACAGAGAAGGGAATCTACATATCCGAATTGCCAAGCTTGCCTTCCACGCAAAGGAGAGTCCCACCCGGACACGAGATGAAGTCTTCAATCTTGTATCTTCATAGTCCAACAGTCCGGCATAAGCATATAATCCGGCTGTCCGAGGACCCCCTAATCTAGGACTCCCTCAGTAGCCCATGAACCAAGCTTCAATGACGATGAGTCCGGCGCGCAGATTGTCTTCGGCATTGCAAGGCGGGTTCCTTCTCTGAATACTCCAATGTAGATCTTGAACACAAGAATCGTGTTCGGCTCTGCAAAACAAATTCCACATACCACCGTAGAGAGTACAAGATTCCACGAGTCTAATCTACTAACAACTTTTCCATAGCATGACATCACGCCGTGGCCCGGTCATTATTCAAACCGTTTTCTCAACCTGCTACTACAAATCTTGCGAGGCAGTTTTATTGGCACGTCTTGTCGAAATAGAGATTGTGTCCCCTTATCACGGGATCTCATCAATACGGGCGTGGGTAACCCAACCGCGCCATTAGCACGACGCTTGGGGAATAAGCGAGTTTCTAGGGCAAGTGGGGAGGCGCATGATCCCTGCTGCCTTTATAAGGAGACAAGGATTCCCCTTTTTTTCACCCACGCCTTCTTCTTCCTCTGCTCATCCATTCTCGAACTCCAACGCCCAAGCTTTCACCTTCTCCACAAAAACATTCCGAACATGTCCGGAGCGGGAGGCAAGTGGATGGTCTCCTCCGTTAAGAAGGGGGACATCACGAAGCCTCGGGAGGCCGGATACTTGTCCAAAGACATCGCGCATCGGCTTCCGGACGAAGGGCAGATCATCCCTACCCCGAAACCCCAGGAAAGGGTAGTATTCCTCTTCCATTTCGTTCATGGGCTGGGATTCCCCCTCCACCCGTTCATCCCTGGACTAATGTTCTACTACGGGCTATACTTCCATGATTTGGCCCCCAACTCCATCCTCAACATCTCGGCGTTTATCGTCGTGTGCGAGGCCTTCCTCCGCATCACACCCCACTTCGGCCTATGGCTTAAGACCTTCAACGTGAAGCCAAAGGTGGTGAGCGGCCAACAAGCGGAGTGCGGAAGCGCCATGGTGGGCAAGATGCCCAATGTCACCTGGCCCGAAGGCTCCTTTGTGGAGACTGTGAAGGGATGGCAATCGGGGTGGTTCTACATCACCAAGCCGCGCGACGCCAACTGGGCGGCGACCCCCGAATTCCGATCCGGCGTCCCCATGCGGCTCACCTCCTGGCAAGAGAAGGGCGTAGCCTGGGGCTCAGCGGAAGAACTGACCGGACTTCATACATGCGTCCAAAATATGATAAGCAAGAAAATCAAGCTCGTCAACATGGTCCAAGTTATGCTCCTCCGCCGGATTCTTCCGTGTTAGAGACGGATTTGCAATCTGTGGGAGTTCGACCCGGTCGAACACCAGACGCTGCGAGAGCTCTTCGGCACGACGCACGAAGATGTCTAGAAGGTGCTCTTCAAGGCCAACGAGGTACCACCGCCCATAACCGAAGATCGCGGGCTCAGCGCAAAACATCGAGCCAATCCGGTAAGTTTTCATATTTGCAAGATATGCCTTTTACTAGCACATCCGCGGGAGGAATCTAAGCCTCCATGCCAATCCTACAGGTCTGGGTAGCGATAGCGGAGCAGATTAACTGTCCGGCTCCGCTACCTGAAGATCCAGAATCTTCTCTTCTAACGAAGATGTTGTTTTCGACGCCCTATGAGGTGCCGGAGAAGAAGGCCAAGAAGACAGCCGCAGGGACCAGATATGGTCTCTGGCGCAAGGTTGCACCGGACATGACGCTCGAAGACACCGAGACACACTCTCCACCAAAGACGAGGAGGAGGAGGAGGAAATCCATCCCCCCCCTACTGGGGAGAAAGGAGAGGAAGGCCGCCACACATGGAGAGGCCGAGGCGTCCAAGAAGGGAAAAACCTTCCTTCCGGACCATTCCACCGCAGCCACCAATAGCGGCGAGGAGTGGGAACCCAGGATCAAGCCCCTGGCTAAGTCGTAAGTATCCGGACACAATAGTATTTCCGGTATGTTTGCTTTATCGCTTCTTAAGGTGCCAGACGTGCACTTGTAGTCCGGCCAAATCCAACATCGAGATATCCTCCTCTTCAGAGGGATTGCTGGATTCGTTGGTGATGAACAGTGATTCTTTTCCAACAGCCTCCTCCCCCAAGGACGCGGACGACATCGAGGTGTTGTCTCGAAGGATACCAGGCCAAGGGAGACAGTTCCAGATACGCCTCCAGGCGAAACCCCAGTCGCCGGACACATGCGGGGAAAAGACCCCCACGGACTCCGATAATGGGGGCCGCAGCCAGTTTGGCCCCCAGCCGAGTACGGCTCCAGAAACCCAAGTGGTTCCGGATTCAGGCAGGCAGCCTCTCCCTAAGGAGGGTGAGTCGCCTGTACCAATGACCTCTGTCCATCCAGAGGCACCGGACAGCTTGCTGGAAACGCTTCGTGGTGCTTCCATTGATAAAGAACACCGTGCTCTTATGAGTACGGTGATTGAGAAGGTCCGGTCCGCCAAAACTGGATTGACCGAAGCCTGCGCTAGCCTTCTAACAGGCTTTAAGGTAAGTAATAAAATTGTGAGAGAACATCACAGTGTAGACAGTAGCCCATGATGCTCTGTTTGGTGTTCGGAAAGAAAAGCCGAATAGAGGATCAAATAATATTCACAGGAGTCTAACATAAGATGTCTATGTAAATAAGCAGGCGTCGCTGCTGGCCACTGCCAATTGTACTGCGGAGGTCTCTGGACTAAAGCAGGACCTGGAACGGACCAAGGGAGAGCTTGTCCTCATGAAGAGGCAGCTGGAGGAAAGTCAAGGTACATAATACCCTGCATGTATACTTATGAAGGATAAATGGTTTCTGCTGATAAAAGTGTCATGAACTTTTATAGGGGCCACGACCGAAGTGGCGGCCCTTAAGAAGGCGCTGGCCAAGGCCGAAGACAAAGCGGCCAAGGAACGCGCCGCGTGCAAGAAGCAAGAGGCCTGGGTCAGCAAGGTCTAGCAAGAGCTCCAATATTTTGTCCAGAAGTACGAGTCCTTGGAGTGTGACTCTAAGACTCAAGAGTCCGAGCTGTCCAAGGCCCTCCAGAGCGCACAAGACGCCAAAGCCGAAGCCCATAAGGCCCTCCAGGAGATCCAGGCGGCCAAGAAGATTGCGACGGGTAAGGCATTTGTTATGCAAAGCAAGCATGTGAAGGAGACATTCTTTTTACTTACCCGAATTTGGAGTTCTCCAGGAGCGTTTGTGGATCTGCCGTGTAGCATATCAGACGCCGCAGAGTTCTACCGAGCAGAAGAAGGGAGCTCAATGGAGAAGTTGTTCTGGTCTCAATATCTTGGGATAGAACATCTGATGCCCTTGAGCGACCAGCTAAAGCAACTGGTCGAGCTGCATAGGCAGCCGAACTGGCCATGAAGGACCTCATAGTCCGGCTATGGCCTGACGAGCCTATGCCCAGCAGCTACTTTGGACTCGTGAAGCGGCTTGTGAGTGCCTACCCATGACTTGAAGTCATAAAGCGGTCGGTTTGCATTGAAGGTGCGTGAATGGCCTTTGCCCGTGCAAAGATGCATTGGGCGAAGATGGACACCACGGCGCTGATGACCAAGGGGCCACTGAAGGTTAAGGAGCACCGCCGACCCAAAAAATATTATGACAGTGTCATGAAGGGATCCCGCCTTGTGGTGGAGCAATGTACAAAGGATATAATCTTTGAATGAATGCACTCATTTTATCATGTAATATGAAACAAGTTCATTTGCGCAATATAATGCTTGTTGATTTAAAATTTTACCTCCTGTGCAGCCGTTTATAAAATCTGAGAGTTGGCCAGTCGTCGGCTTCTGCCCCCATGTAACTAGTACAGGGGTGTTTGGGATAAATCTAGACACTCTTTATCCAAGTTTTTGGTCCTTTAAGGAGGTGTCTAGTGCAACGAACAAGGCAATCGGACTATACAGCTTTATCACCCTCACTTAGCCATAGAAGTTCTATAATTTTAAATTTCGGCGTAGCCCCTGGTATTCGGAAGGCCGAACTTGGGGCGCTATACACGCCTAAATCTGACAAAGACCGATTCCTCGCATAAAGCGGAAAAAATCTTGAAGGATTTGAAACCTCTTAACAGTGACCAGCTCTCGCCACATCATGATAGTCAGTTTTCGCTTTCTCTACTGAGGTGCTCATCCGGAAGAACCGGGACACAATCATAGTAGTTCTCCCTTTACTACCCTAGCCGATATAGCAGAACGTAGGGTAGCAAGCACAGGAGCCGGGCAACCCAACTATTGACCCAAGACATGATTCGGAGCTGATGCATATAATGCTATAAGTTCGGGGTGCCGCACTGTCAAAAGTGTTCGGACTTTCTTGTCGTGTTATGGGGTACACTGAAGCCCCTGGCAAACTGAACGTACCAGAATGTACGGGTGCGACTTGTAATAAATAAACAGTCGAGGAAAAAATAATGAAGTAATAAGCTGACGCTGCAAATTATTTTTTATTTGAGTAATACGTCAAGGCGTATGTATACAAGTAGTGCGATAAGAAAATAGGGCTATTTGACATGCCCTAACCAAGAGCGAGCTATGTGTGGCTATGTAAAACAGGTATAGCGATCGTTAGCAGAGACCACCTGGGGATTCCCTTGTACGTCAAAGCTCCTTGCTTCCTTGGTGTATCCGTCCCGTGATGGGTCCGATGATCAGGTTATCGGAAGAGCCTCCAGAAGAGAGGAACCTAAAAGAAAGAAAAAGGTGAAGGTATGCGGATCCTGGGGCGGTTGAGCCGCATTGTGGACTGTAGTCTAGCTATGCCTCCGTCTATGCCCATGGTATTTTAAGTGCGTAATTATGTACGCGCGACATGAATTTTTCCGCTTGATTGGGACTAGGACGGAGGCCGAATTGCTAGGCGAGCTCTGGACGGGTCAGATGATCTTGTTGCAGAGTAGTTCGGACTCGCTTGACAGTGTACGGGGGCTTTATTGCCGATTTGAGGGTCTGCCTGAGGAGGCTGCTCTATACTTCTGCTGCGAGGGCCGCGGTGTCCTCCTCCATATGGAGGGAGCGCTTTGTATTTCCATTGACTGTTATAACACCGCGAGGGTCGGGCATCTTGAGCTTGAGGTAGGCATAGCGTGGCACCACATCGAATCGAGCAAATACGGTTCGTCCAAGCAGTGCATGATAACCACTGCGGAAGGGGACGATATCGACGATTAACTCCTCGCTCCGGAAGTTTTCCGGGGATCCGAAGACCACTTCCAGTGTGATTGAGCCTGTACAACATGCCTCTATGCCTGGTATGACACCTTTGAAGGTGGTTTTGGTGGGTTTGATCCTTGAGGGATCGATGCCCATTTTGCCCATTGTATCCTGATAAAGTAGGTTTAGGCTGCTGCCACCGTCCATAAGGACTCGTGTGAGGTGGAATCCATCAATAATAGGGTCAAGGACCAGTGCGGCGGCTGAGCCGCCATGATGAATACTAGTCGGATGGTCCCAGCGATCAAAGGTGATCGGACAAGAGGACCATGGGTTGAACTTTGGGGCGACTGGCTCCATCGCGCAAACGTCCCTTAGTGCGCGCTTCCGCTCCTGCTTGGGGATATGCGTGGCGTATATCATATTTACCGTTTTGACTTGGGGGGGTTCTTCTGTCCCCCTGTGTTTGGTGGCCGGGGCTCCTCATCGTGATCACTATGCGACCCCTTTTCCTTGTTTTCGGCATTTAGTTTGCCGGCCTGTTCAAGTATCCAACATTCTCTGTTGGTGTGGTTGGTTGGTTTATCGGGGGTGTCGTGGATTTGACATGGACGATCGAGTATGTGGTCCAGACTGGACGGGCCCGGATTGTTTCTTTTAAATGGCTTTTTCTGTTGACCAGACTTGGAGCCACTAAATCCGGCATTGACGGACATGTCTTCAGCGTTATCGCCATTATTGCGACGCTTGTGTCTGTTGCGTCGGGGCTTGCCGTTGCTATCTCTGGCGTCTGAAATGCCAGGATTTCTTGATGTGTTATTGCTACGATCCAACCAGCTATCCTCTCCCGCACAAAAGCGGGTCATGAGTGTCATAAGGGTTACCATGTACTTCGGCTTCTCTTGGCCGAGGTGTCGGGCGAGCCACTCGTCATGGATGTTATGCTTAAAGGCTGCTAGGGCTTCGGCATCCAGACAGTCGATAATTTGGTTCTTTTTAGTTAAGAACCGAGTCCAGAATTTCCTGGCTGACTCTCCGGGCTGTTGGGTTATGTGACTTAGGTCATCAGTGTTCGGTGGTCGCACATAAGTGCCCTGAAAATGTCAAGGAATGCGTCTTCCAGGTTCTCCCAACTGCCAATGGAGTTTCTCAGCAGACTATTCAGCCAGTGCCAAGCTGGTCCCTTGAGTTTTAGTGGGAGGTACTTGATGGCATGGAGATCATCGCCGCAGGCCATGTGAATGTGGAGAAGGAAATCTTGAATCCATACCGCGGGGTCTGTTGCCCCATCATATGGTTCGATGTTTACGGGTTTAAACCCTTCTGGGAATTCATGCTCCATTACTTCGTCAGTGAAGCATAGGGGGTGTGTAGCGCCTCTCTGCCGGGCTACATCGCGATGCAGTTCGGATGAATCTGGTCTGCTGTATTCGGCCCGGACGGATTTGTGTTTAGTATATCCGGCGTGGTGGTCATTGTCACATGTTGGGGCGCGCCCCCGTGATCTGTAGATCGATCTTGACTATCCTGCTTTGTTTTCCAATTCGTCTCGCAGGTCATGCGTGTAGCCCCGGGCCTTCGTGTTTCTATTTGTTCGGTGACGGGGTGCGGTCTGGTGTTCGGACTGATACGCTGCTTTGTCTCGGCCACGAGGTGGTCGGTCAGATGCATCCTGCACTAGTAGTATAGGCTCTAGTGCCTCGTCCTTGAATTGAGGTAACAACCTGCGCCTCAGGTAACTTTTGGTTCGGCGCTCAATTCCATATTCCTTAGCCGCCAGGACCTCAGTCCATCTATCAGTGAGCAGATCTTGATCAGCTTGAAGCTGATGTTATTTTTTCTTCGATCTCTTTGAAGTGGCTATAAGCCGGCGCTTGAAGCGCTCCTGCTCGACGAGATCCTCAGGCACGATAAATTCTTTGTCACCAAGGCTCACCTCGTCTTCGGAGAGGGGCATGTAATTGTCATCCTCCGAGTCTTCATTCATGGCCTGTTCATTGGGGCTAGCTTGCCCGTCCTCCCGTCTGACCTGTTCGAATCTTGGCTGGGCGGGATTGTTTTCATCTTCGGCATCATACGGAGTGCTATTATCTCTTGTGCCGGTATCGTTGTTTCTACCCTGGCGTGGTTTAGAGTGGCGCCGTTGACGTCGGTGCTTCGGCTGCTTCTCAAGAGGATTATCCTCTATTGCATCCTTTTGATCCTCACCATTGTTTTCTTTGGGTGTGTCCACCATATATATGTCGTATGATGAGGTGGCTGTCCAGCGCTCTGTGGGCGGTGGTTCCCGTTCTTCTCCTGCATCGTCGTCCATACCGTCGATGTCTTCAGAGTCGAAATCAAGAATGTCGGTTAAGTTGTCGACAGTGGCTATTAAGTGGGTGGTGGGTGGGTAACGAATTCCTTCGTTGTCCGCTTCCCACTCAAGCCGGACATAGTTCAGCCAAGAGTCTCCCGACAAGGAGAGAGATTTTAATGAGTTTAGCACGTCTCCCAAGGGCGATTGTTGAAAGATGTCCGCGGAGCTGAACTCCAAGATCGGCGCCCAGTTAGATCCGATGGGCGTGGATACGCGTGGTTCGGAGCGTATGGCCGGAGACGAGTCCGAGGGTCCGATGACACAGACCTCATTGGAAGTGAAATCTGTGTTTGGCTCTATCGCCGTTGAGTGTGCGGCTTCCGTGGTGGGGTCCATCCTCCCATCCTCGGATGGCATGATCTGCACTGGATCTAAAGCCAGGGCAGCTGCAGGTGAGACCTCATGAACACCATCTGATGGCAGATCTAGGTCGTGCTCATCGTGGCCGTGGGGTGTACCTGTCATGGGCTCGAATCCATCGCAGATCAAGTCTCTGCGGATGTCAGCAGTGTAGTTCAGGCTTCCAAACCTGACCTGATGGCCAGGGGCGTAGCTATCGATCTGCTCTAGATGGCCAAGCGAGTTGGTCCGTAGTGCGAAGCCGCCGAATACAAAGATCTGTCTGGGGAGGAAAACCTCGCCCTGGACCGTTATCAGTGTCAAAACTGGTGGATCTCAGGTAGGGAGTCCCGAACTATGCGTCTAAGGCTAATGGTAACAGGAGACGGGGGACACGATGTTTACCAGGTTCGGGCCCTCTCTATGGAGGTAATACCCTACTTCCTGCTTGATTGATCTTGATGATATGAGTATTACAAGAGTTGATCTACCACGAGATCGTAGAGGCTAAACCCTAGATGCTAGCCTATGATTATGATTGTTCTTGTCCTACGGACTAAACCTTCCAGTTTATATAGACACCGGAGGGGGCTAGGGTTACACAGAGTCAGTTACAGAGAAGGAAATCTACATATCTGAATTGCCAAGCTTGCCTTCCACGCAAAGGAGAGTCCCACCCGGACATGGGACGAAGTCTTCAATCTTGTATCTAGTCCAACAGTCCGGCACAAGTACATAGTCCGGCTGTCCGAGGACCCCCTAATCCAGGACTCCCTCAGTAGCCCCTGAACCAGGCTTCAATGACGATGAGTCCGGTGTGAAGATTGTCTTCGGCATTGCAAGGCTGGTTCCTTCTCCGAATACTCCAAGGAAGATTTTGAACACATGAATCGTGTCCGGCTCTGCAAAACAAATTCCACGTACCACCATAGAGAGCACAATATTCCACAAATCTAATCTGCTGACAACTTTTCACAGCATGACATCATGTCGTGGCCCGGTTATCATATGAACTGTTTTTCCCAACCTGTTGTTGTACGTTTTGCAAGGCGGTTTTATTGGCACGTCTTGTCGAAGCAGAGATCGTGTTCCCCTTATCACGGGATTCACATCAATACGGGCGTGGGAAACCCAACCGTGCCTATTAGTATGACTCCTTGATTTTAGGCAAGTTCCAAACGGCCACGGGAGGACGCCTGATATTCACCCTCTTTATATAGAGGTCAAGTCCCATCCTTTTTCTTTCCACGCCCGATCCTTCCCTTCCCCCACGTCGAGTTCCAACACCCAAGGTTCAGGTTAAGCGATCCGGACCTCCAACCATGTCCGGATCCAACCTTTAAGGCCAATGGATGTCCTCTTCTGTCATAGAGGAGGACATCAAGAAGCTTAGGGAGGCTAGGTATCTGACCGCCGAAATCCCCCATAGGCTACCTGCTCAAGGGCAGGTTATCCCCACTCCCGAACCCAACAGGAGTGTTGTATTTATTTCCCACTTCCTCTGAGGGCTAGGCTTTAGTCTTGATCCCTTCGTAAGAGGGCTTATGTTCTATTACGGGCTAGATTTTCATGATCTAGCTCCAGATTCCATCCTTCACATCTCGTCGTTTATCGTCGTGTGTGAGGCCTTCCTCCGCATTACCCCACACTTCGGCTTATGGCTCAAGACCTTCAATGTGAAGCCGAAGATGATCGACGGGTGACACGCGGAGTGCGGAGGCGCTATAATAAGCAAAGGTGCCGACGCCTTATGGCCAAAGGGTTCCTTCCCGGAGGTGTCCGACCTATGGAAACGGGAGTGGTTTTACATCACAGCACCCCAAGGCACAAAGCGGGCAGCCGCCCCAGCCTTCCGCTCTACCCCTTCGCCCCAACTAGCATCATGGGTCAACAAAGGGCTGGACTAGGGGCAAGTTAATGACGTGCAGACACTGCAAAGCCGCATACGAGATCTCCTCAAGAGGGATATCGGTCTTGTCAAAGTAATGCAAGTAATGTTAGTTCGTCGGGTCCTGCCTTGCCAACGTTGATCTCTCCGTAGGGAGTTCAATTCGGAAGGACCGCGAACCATTCCACACTTCTTCGCCGTGACGTTCGAAGGGATGTGTCGTTTATTCTTCGGATCACGAATAAAGTGTCCGGACACCATCGAGGATGCGGGTCTCAACTGCAATCATCCAGATACCCAAGTAAGTAACTCCGCGACCAAACATGATGTCTTTATATTTGTCACAACATTATTCTGAAAAACTTCCCTCGGGCAGGACTGGATAAGAAAGGCGGAGAGGATTAGGTGTTTGGCCCCTCTTCCCGAAGGCTCGCCGGATCCTGTACTAACCAGGATGCTGGCTCGCATACCGTATCAAGTTCCATCAGGAGAAGACGAGGGGAGGAATAGGGAAGCCAAAAGCGGGCTTCATACGTTACACATCCAAACCGGGGGAACTAGTGCCTCCGCGAAGGAGGATGATCGGGGAGGTGAATCTAGAATCCCCTCTCCCCACGGGAAGAAAAGGGCCGCCCCTGAAGACTTGGAAACAGAGGTTTCCAAACAAGGGAAGAAACCTTCACTAGGGGGCCCTGCCCTGGAGGGCATCCTTACCGCATAGCGCCCACAAGGGAGTCAGCCGTCAGCCGAGCTGTAAGTGAACAAAGGTACATAGGTAAATATGCCCTGCTCTTTTCTGAGAATAACAACCGAGACATATGTTTTGCAGTCCGGCTCATAGCCCTTCTTCACAATGTTTGTCTTCGGGGGATCTTCTTCCGGAGATGATGGAGAGCGAAACACCTCCCCCTGCTTCCCCGCCTCGTGAGACGGACAATCCTGAGGTGTCGTCGCGGAGGATTTCTCCTGATCTACAAAGGCCAGAAGGTAATTAACTCTTCGGCCACCCGAAGTCCGGAGTTCTCGGCTCCTAGGAGACCAATAGAAAAAGCCCGGGACTGTCCGGTGTACAACCAGACACATTGATGGATCTTCTGAAGCAAGCGGCTATCTCAGAGGCACATCGTACCTTAATGGGTATGGTGGTTGAGAGGATCTCATCCGCCAAAAGCAGGTTGAATGAAGCTTTTACGAGCCTGCTAAGGAGCTTTGAGGTACGCAAAGTAGTATATATTTTTTACTGTACCACACATGCTAGGTGTGCTTTGTATAGATAGTAGCCCTTGAGACTCTGGTTGCCGTCCAGACGCGGTGATCAGAGGATCATAGTCTCAGGTAATAATAGTGCTGCTTTCGTGCGTAGGCGGCTGCAGATCCGGCAGCTGACCGAACTGCTGATTTTGCCGAATTAAGGCGGCAGCTTGACATGGCGGATGCGGACATCAGGCTCGTGAACAAGCGGCTTGACGAAGCACAGGGTATGTATATTTGGGTGGTCAGCATATATTAAGAGGAGCATGATGCTAGTGTTTATAATATGCTTTGACTGCAGACGGAGTTGCCGCCGTGGAGACCCTTCGGGCAGAACTTGCCCGAGCCAAGGAACAAGCCAGGGAAGTGATGCGGCCGCCCTGAAGGCAGCCAAAGAGTTAAAAGCCGAACAGGCTGCTCATAGCCAGAGCGAAGATAAAATAGCCAAGATGGTTGTTGAGCTGCAAAATGCCGCCAGCCGATATGAGCTCCTCGAAAGGGAAAGCCAAGCGAAAGCGGATGACCTAAAGAAGGCCTTGGAAGCAGCCAAGGAAACTCACTCTGAAATCAGAGCGGCACGGGAGGAGCTTCGTCAATCCGGAGATATCACGACTGGGAAGCCCTTTTTATTGCGGAGGAAGTTCGGCGATCCGAAGTATGCCCCTCTTAACCAATTGTGGAGTTCTGCAGATGCATACTTGGATTTAGCGAAGAGTGTTGCTGATGCGACTGAGTATTTCAAAGATCAAAAAGATCATGAGGTGGAAAAATTGTTCTGGTCGCAGTTCAGCGCACCAAAGCATCCGCTGCTGTTGAATGAGCAGATGGCCGAGTGGGCCGAGCTCCATAGGTTGTCCGGGCTTGCCATGAAGGCTGACGTGGATCATCTATGGCCGAAGGAACCAAGTCCAGATAGTTATTTTGGTTTAGTGCAACGATTTCTTCGTGTTGTGCCACATATCAACGCTGTCAAGAGGTCGGCATGCATAGAGGGTGCGCGGATGGCTTTTGCCCATGTTAAGACATATTGGGCGAAGATGGAGGCCACCGCTGTTGCAACCAGGGGTCCGCCCGGGGGTCAGGACTCGCCCGAGCGCTATTTTGAAGAAATCCTAGAAGGTGCCCATTTAATAGAGGCTCAGTGCTCAAAGAGTACCATGTTCCAGTGACATGTATCTTGATTGTAAAAACAATGCTTTTTGTTAATAAAGGCTACATTTATACTTTTGCCGTAAAGTATTATGGTGCCTCCTGTGCGGCTGTTTTATGTATGTATGTATATAACCTGAAAGTTTGCAGTCTTCGGCTTCAGCCCCCACGCATATAATGCGGGGGTGTTCGGTAAAACGCGTAATCACACTTGATCCAACATCTTGGTCCGTTAAGGAGGTGATAGCGGGGTGAACAAGGCAATTGGACTATATAGCTTTAATGCTTTCACTTAGCCATAGGAGTTTGACGGTGGGGCTACTATATAGCCCCTGGTATGTCCGCATTCGTCCGAATACGGTGCGCGTACATACATGACCGGAAAACCGGTCCTTCGTTAATGCGAAGGAATCGCGAAGATTCCGCTGAGTCATTGAGTGGCTGACCAGTCTCTCACTTTATCATGATAGTCAGTTTTTGGCTTTCTCTACTGAGGTGCTCATCCACATGAACCAGGGCACAATCGAAGTAGTTCTCCCGGTGCCACCTTAGCCGATAGAACGGAACGTAAGGTAGCAAAACACGGGAGCCGGGCAAACCCAACTATTTACCAAAGACATGACTCAGAGCTGATGCATATAAGGCCAAACTCGCGACGCCGAACACTCTCGAAGGTATTCGGACTTTACAACATATGCTGGGTTGAGTGCCACCCTCGATAATGAGCCCTGAATTTCCAGGTACGTGCATTAATCTGGCGTGACGAAAGAGGTTGTAAATAACGCCAGTATCCCTCTTGGTTGTTTTAAGTGCTCAGAGGATGGGAGGCAACAAGAGACAATAAAAAAGGTTCACACAGGGTCTTAATCTAAAAAGAAACCTTTGAACGGGGCCCTGCTGCACGTCTGTGCCTTTATCTCCATTGTGCCGTATCCTGGAAGGGTGTAGCACAATGGTCACCTGTAAAAAAGAAAAAACCCAGGTGAGAGTAGCTGGTGTGACCATGCGAAAAGTTGGTTATTCTGAATGAACCATGAGAATTCAATCTATTACGTATTAGTAGGGTCGAGCCGAACTATGGACCCTTTTACATGTGGGTAGCCCCTAGCACCACATATAGGGGCATATCTGTCGACCAAGCTCAGGTTTATCTGGGCTGCTGCAACTAGTGGTGCGCCAGTCACGTCTAGCTGTGTCCGTGGTCTTGACGACCGATCATTTATTCGGGTTGGAGAGGCCGTTTAGTGGTTCAGCTGCTGGAGCTGCCACATATTGTTCCGCACGCAAGGAATGCTCTGTATTTCCGCTAATTATGATGACGCCACGTGGATCGGGCATCTTAAGTTTAAGATAAGCATAACACGGAATTGCATTGAAACGAGCGAAGGCCGCTCTACTGAGCAGTGCATGATAGCCACTTTGGAATGGAGCGATGTCAAAGATTAGTTCTTCGCTTCGGAAGTTGTCAGGCGAACCGAATACACCTCTAGTATCAGAGAGCCCGTGCAGCGGGTCTCTATTCCTGGTATTACTCCTATAAAGGTAGTATTGCTTTGGCTGATTCTTGATGGGTCTATCCCCATCTTGCGGACAGTGTCCTGATATATCAGATTAAGACTATTGCTGCCGTCCATGAGGACTCAGGTGAGATGGTATCCCTCAATTATTGTGTCGAGCACCAAGGCGGCTGAACCTCCATGTCGAATACTAGTCGGATGATCCCTGCGATCGAAAGTGATCGGGCAGGCCGACCATGGGTTGAATTTGGGGGCAACTGGTTCTACAGCGTATACGTCTTGGAGTGCGCATTTGCGCCTCCTCTTTGGTATGTGGGTTGCGTAAATCATGTTTACTATTTTGACCTCTGGTGGAAATTTTTTCTGTCCCCCAGTGTTTGGCTGGCGAGGTTCGTCTTCGTCTTCACTTGGCGGCTCCCACCCCTTGTGTCTGGCGTTTAGTTTGCCGGTCTGCTTGAAGACCCAGCATTCTCTGTTGGTGTGATTTGCAGGTTTGTCAGGGGTGCCATGGATCTGACATGATCTGTCTAGAATTTTGTTTAGGCTGGATGGTTCATCTCTGTTGCCTTTAAATAGCTCTTTCCGTTGACCGGGTCGAGAGCCCCTGAATCCGGCGTTTACAGCCGTGTTGTCTATGTTGTCTTTATTATTTCGGTGCTTGTTTTTATTGCGTCGCGGCTTCCCATTACCGTTCCTGATTTTGGATGTGCCTGGGTCGCTGGTGTTGCTGCGGGCCAACCAACTTTCCTCACCCGCGCAAAAGCGGGTCATAAGGCTTGTTAGGGCTGCCATTGTCCTCGGCTTTTCCTGGCCGAGGTGTCTGGCGAGCCATTCCTCCTGGACACTGTGTTTGAAAGCCGCTAAGGCTTCGGCGTCCAGACAGTCCATGATTTGGTTCTTCTTGGTCAGAAATCTGTTCCAAAGCTTACGGGATGACTCCCCGGGTTGTTGGATTATGTGACTTAAATCGTCTGCATCCGGGGGTCGGACATATGTCCCTTGGAAATTAGCCCTGAAAGCGTCCTCGAGTTCCTCCCAACTTCCAATGGAATTTTTGGGGAGGCTTTTCAACCAGTGCCAACTGGTCCTTTCAACTTGAGGGGTAGGTATTTGATGGCGTGGAGATCATCTCCACGAGCCATGTGGATATGAAGAATGAAGTTCTCAATCCAGACTGCAGGGTCAGTTGTTCCGTCGTTTGCCTCGATGCTCACGGGTTTGAACCCCTCTGGAAATTCATGATCCAGTACCTCATCGGTGAAGCATAGGGGTGCGCGGCACCCCTGTATTTTGATGTGTCGTGGCATGCTTCTGACGGATGTAATGTTCGGTGTTGATTCCGAGATGGTATTCGATCAGTATAGTCATTTTGGTGGACGTGATCCTGCGCCGGAGCACGCTTCCAAGATCCACAGATGGACCTGGCCATACCGGCTTTTTTGTCCAGGTGCTCACGTAAATCGTGTGCTGACTTGTGTGCGGCGTCATTAGCCGCCCTGTCTCGGCCACGGGGTGGTTGGTCCGGCAGATTGGTCGTGTTCTTTTTCGGCGGCATGCTCTATGGCCTTGTCGTCGAATTCGGGCAGCAGCTTGCGCTTTGGGTAGCTCTTTGTGTGGCGATCGCCGCCGTATTTTTCATCAGCGTCGAGCACTTTGTTCCATTTGCGGTTGAGCGTATCCTGCGCGGCTTTAAGCCTTTGCTTCTGCTTGTTCAAGCTCCTCGCAATGGCGATAAGCCTTTTGTGGAGGTTCTCTTGTTCCAAGTGCTTTTTCGGGATGATGAGTGCATCATCGTCCGGACTATTCTCCTCTCCGGAGACAAGCTTATTGGTTTTATCTTTGTTGTCGCTATAGTGGCCCCGGACTATGTTCGCCATCCCCTGGCTCGTCCTGCTGCATCGCTGGGTCCATGGGGTCGTCGTTACCTTTGGAGTCGACCAGGTTATTATTCTTTCTTGTGCCATTATCGCTGTTTTTGTTGTGGCGGGATTTAGAGCGGCGCCGATGTTGGCGCTTTGGTTGCTTCTCAAGAGGGTTGTCCTCCGTTGCATCCTTCCCTTCCTCGCCGTTGTTTTCAAGAGGATTGGGTGTGTCCACCATGTATATATCATATGATGAGGTGGTTGTCTAGCGCCCTGTGGGCGGTGGTTCATGTTCTTCTCCGGCATCGTTGTTCATACCGTCAATGTCTTCGGAGTCGAAATCAAGCATGTCGGTTGAGTCGTTGACAGTGGCTATTAAGTGGGTGGTGGGTGGGAGACAAATTTCTTCATCGTCCGCTTCCCACTCAAGCCGGACATAGTTCGGCCAAGAGTCTCCTGGCAGGGAGAGAGATTTTAATGAGTTTAGCACGTCACCCAAGGGCGAGTGCTGAAAGATATCCGTGGAGGTGAACTCCATGATCGGCGCCCAATCCGGTTCAATAGGCACGAATGCGCGTGGTTCGGAGCCTATGGTCGGAGACGAGTACGAGGATCCGATGACACAGACCTCATTGCAAGCGAAGTCTGTGTTCGGCTCTATCACCGATGAGTATGCGGCCTTCGTGGCGGGGTCTATCCACCCATCGTTGTATGGCACAATCTGCTCCGGGTTTAAGGCCAGGGCAGCTGTAGGTGTGTTCTCCTGAACACCATCCGATGGCAGATCTAAGTTATGCTTGCCCTGACTGTACGACGCACCTGTCATGGGCTCAAATCCGTCGAAGATCAAGTCTCTGCGGATGTTGGTAGTGTAGTTCAGGTTTCCAAACCTGACTTGGTGACCAGGGGCGTAGCTATCGATCTGCTCCAGATGGCCGAGCGAGTTGGCCCATAGTGCAAAGCCGCCGAATACGAAGATCTGTCCGAGGAGGAAAACCTCACCCTGGATCGCGTCGTTGTAGATGATTCAGGAAGCCATCAAGCCTTATGGTGACGACACAGTGGAACCCTCAATGAAAACACCAATGTCGGTGTCAAAACCGGCGGATCTCGGGTAGGGGGTCTCGAACTGTGCGTCTAAGACTAATGGTAACAGGAGGCGAGGACACGATGTTTACCCAGGTTCGGGCCCTCTCTATGGAGGTAATACCCTACTTCCTGCTTGATTGATCTTGATGATATGAGTATTACAAGAGTTGATCTACCACAAGATCGTAGAGGCTAGCCCTAGAAGCTAGCCTATGATTATGATTGTTCCTTGTCCTACGGACTAAACCCTCCGGTTTATATAGATACCGGAGGGGGCTAGGGTTACAAAGAGTTGGTTATAGAGAAGGTAATCTACATATCCGAATTGCCAAGCTTGCCTTCCACGCAAAGGAGAGTCCCACCCGGACACGGGATGAAGTCTTCAATCTTGTATCTTCATAGTCCAACAGTCCGGCATAAGCATATAATCCGGTTGTCCGAGGACCCCCCCTAATCCAGGACTCCCTCAGGTTGGACCTCTTTTCCCAATACTGGAGTATTGGTTCGCTAGGCATAATAATACTGCGGTTTGCAAATACTTTGATTCTAGAATTACTTCACTGCCAAACTAAGCCAGGTTGTGAGCAAGCAAAACAAAAGCGCATACGGTGAAGAGAAATCAAATCAAAAAAAATGAAGGGACCCATAAAGGAAAGCCAAAAAAAGTCCTCAATGAAATAGAAGAGATTGGTCAATCAAATTAATGAAAAATCAATCAGAAACAAAAAAGAACAAAGCAATCGTTCCTAACAAAAAAATAAACATCACTTGTTTCTGGGCCTCATTTATCCTTTGTGGGCCTATTGTAGCTTGATTCTCTTTGGGCCCGCGAACTAGTTTTTTTTCTAGCAGAACTGACGAACTCGAGGACAAAATTTTGGCAAGTGCGAGAGAGAAGAGATGAACTTGATGTATATCCCTTGTGTTGCTCAAGTACTGATTACTATCATCTGACGAGCTAGGGTATGATCCAACACTTGAGGTTATTAGCCAACAAAATAATCCTATCACTGAACTGGTAGTTGTCTTCTGCCGAAACTGAAAGTGTCGAAACATAACAGTAAACTGCATACATTCAGAGATCGACAGTTACACTAAACAGAGTTGCATTTGAGATAAACAGACTTGGATTTCTAAATAGTGGCAACAACAGTAAACAAACATCTCTAACGAGAGATGGCCATCAAGTAAAAAATTCCTAGAGCAAGTATTCCTAAAGCTATCAGATTGGATTGCTTCTTCAACTCAATCAACTGCTTGAAGTTATTGTTCATCTTCTTCAATTCCATCTTCAGTTCGACATCTACCACCATCGGGTATTCTGGACGCGCTGCTGCTGCCGGAGCGGCACTATCATGGGGCAGATAGAACTTGTGGATTGCATTCCCCCTCGAATCCAGCAAGCCCAACCCTTGAAGCCTCTGGGTGTAATCATCCATCCACTCGAAATGGTGGCATTTCTTCACGATTTGGAAACGAAATCACGTAACCTAAATCCCAAATCTAACAGATTTTTTGAGAAATTAGAGATAAAGGATGCGAGGAAAGTCAGATCTAACCTGCCCCTCCGGCTTGCTCTCGCATTTGACAAACTCGCGCCCAAAGTTCCCATTCTTCTCCTCCTTCGAAGTCAACCACTTCAGTGGCGCAGTCTGTGGGCAGTCAGTGCATCGAGTCATCGGCACTAGACCATACACCGGCCACGTGGAACGGGGGCCTGACGAGGAGGTCGACATATCGCCAGAGAGGAAGAAACAGAGGAATTGCTCGAGAGGAAGAAGAACGAGAGATGGGGAAAGAAACAGAGGAACTGCTCGAGATCTGCTCTATGCCTTTGTCCGTGAGATGGAGAAGAGGAGAAGGGGAAGCTATATTAACGATTTTCCACATTGTATTTTGCAGTTTGAATATTTGAACGAACTCATAACACTGACATGTGGTGGTCATGTGCGAAAAAATACAATTTCATATGTAAAGTGGGGCAGATCGTAAAAA
This sequence comes from Triticum aestivum, assembly GCF_018294505.1. Classification (NCBI taxonomy): domain Eukaryota; kingdom Viridiplantae; phylum Streptophyta; class Magnoliopsida; order Poales; family Poaceae; genus Triticum; species Triticum aestivum. The sequence continues at coordinate 666,266,082 of NC_057810.1, read as the reverse complement.
CCCGAGAAGGACAGTGCAGTAGCCAATCAGGATGCAAAACCAGCATCACGCGGATCACACATGCCTTCCCTCATATCTGACGGGTGGTGTTTGGCACTTGGTAGGATCCGACGGCGGACGTTCGACGCTAGGGTTTGGAGCATTTCTGCGGGGTTATGAGCCAGTCAACGGGGTTATTAGGGTTTGACCAGATTTCAAATGGCCCTAACTAAATTAGAAAAATCACAAAAATATTAAAAAAGCGTAGTTCGTTCGTTTATCAGACCTAGTTACCATAAAAAATATAAACTCGGTATAGGGGCGTTTTCTTGAAAAATCATTTTTTGAAGTGATCTATCGAAATCAAGTTCAAATGTTTTTAAAAAATCAAAAAAAAATCAAAATGTTGTAATTCTTGCGCACATAACCGTCATATGTGACAAGGTTATGAGAAAAAAATATAAACTTGGTGTAGGTCATTTTCATGAAAAAAGGCTTCACACAAATGAGCTATCACCTATGAACATGTTCAGACATCGTAGAATAGGGAGAGAGGGTTTAGGGTTTGAAAAAAATCAAAATAATTCAAAAAAATCAGAAAAATCTCCATAGCTTCATTTTGGAGTGAATAAGAAGGATCTGAACTTACTTTTTCATTTTTATATCTAAAATGTGTTATTTGACGATTTTGAGTTAAAAGCATATTTTTTCAAAAAAATGTAGTAGTATGAATATTAATCAATAAATAGTGAGACTTCGTTTTTACCCTATATATATGGAACAAGTGTTAATAAAAATATATATGCCTCATTTAGATAAGGTAAAAAAACTTGATTTCAAATAGGGTTGTTTACCCTAGCTTTTGAGCTCGTTTCTAGCACATTTCTCATTCGGGCTGTTCACCTACGAATATTGGACTTCAAATGCTCGATCAAATACACCGCACAGGGCAGTGAAACTCCAATGTTCAACTTCAACTTTGGCTCGAATCCAAATTTTGGCCCAAATTCAAATATTGATTTAAATTCAAATTTTGATGGAAATTTGAATTGTGACTCAAATAAGAAACCAAAGTAGAAGCAACATTATTACAACTGATAAGTTTTCACAGTAGCTCAAATCTACCAAGTTTTAAGATGCCAACATCTTAATACAAATCTACCAAGTTTTAAGCGATCGACTCGCCCTCAAATTGACAACACAAACATTTCCCAACAACTTAATTCAAATTTTCGACTTGCTCCTTGTGTTTGCAGCTGGCTTCACCGTCTTGCTCCTGGTTTCCCTAGTTGATATGCTCTTTTCTTTCAGACTCTTGTTCCTTTTGATCTTTACTTGGGGTTTTCACCATGGAGGTGCTGATGGAGTAGTTCCACTCGCCGAGCACTTGACGACCATTTGACTGTCATCTATGGGTTTAGTAATCTTTAAAGGCACAATTGGAAAAATTACCCCCTCCTCTTCCTCTCTTATAGCTTCAAAACCATCAAAGGCCATGGTTTCAAAATGTTCTGCTTCTTCATCGCTTGGCCTTTTCTCCCTAGAGCTGGTAAACAAAACTATAAGCCATAGGCAAAAAAGAGAACAAATGCAAACAAAAGGGTAGCTGCATTCTACAAATGCAAACACATACCAAGATGCTTCATTTGCTGCTGCATTCTCCACTGCTTCATTTGCTGTTGCATTCTCCACTGCTTCATCTGTTGTTGCATTCTCCACTGCATCTTCAGTCTCCATTGCTGCTGCATTCTCCTCTGCATCTTCATTCTCCATTGTTGCTGCATTCTCCTCAGCATTGGCTGTTGTCCATCTTTCCTCCTCTTCAAATGACGCATCCACTGCATTGGTACAAAGCCTAGCAATATGCCCCAGAACTCCACATTTTTTGCAAGCACGCTTCTTTGGTAAACGACCCTCCTCACCTACTCTAATCCTCTAGTTCCTTGGTCTTCCTGGTGGTCTAGTAATGACACGAGCGTGGAGTTTGAACCCTGGATCTACTATGTTCCATTGAACTTTCCCCAAGAGTGCAGGCACATTGTCAGCATAAGCAGCCATAAATTTGGCAATAGAGAAATACTTAGAGCAATATTGATCAACTTCACCATCTGCACCCCTGATAACGGTCATCAGATGTAGGGCATGTATGCATGGCTTCCCACGGATCTGCCATTGCCTACAAGTACATTATCTAGTACTTAGGTTCACAGGATACCTCCATACCCTATTTTTAGTGTCAGTATAGGTAACCTCTCCCTCATATGTACCAGATCGAATACATTTCATCTTCAGTCCTCTTGCCTTCAAGTGCAATGCCTTAATCAGTGATGGGAGCATTTGATGACCAACATATTGTGTTTTTGCAATTCTTTTGCGAAGATCCATCTTTATCATGATCATCTGCCTCATCTTGTCAAATGCTTGCCACAGCAAGAGCCCTTTCACTGACTTGAACTTTTAATTGAAGCATTCTGCAAGGTTACTGATCACATAATCTACTTTGCAGATTTCGCTGAATTTGCTTCTTGACCACACCTTGCCATGATGTGCATCCATGTACTCCTTCACAAGAGGATTTTGAGCATACAACACTCTCAAATGGTCTTCATGCTTCCTTTTGCTGCATGTGTATGATGCTGGCCATAAGTTTTCATCATAAACTTTACCTTTGAACTTATTTTTGAAATTATGCGCTAGGTGTCGCATACATTCCCTATGCTCCACTCCAGGGAATACAACTTCTACTGCACTCTCTAAACCCTTGCAAGCATCTGTGTGTATAGCTAAACCTGGGGGTGTGCCTATAATGTTGCACAACTGCTGCAGAAATCAGACCCAACTTTCCTCAGACTCTGCCTCCACCACACCAAATGCAGAAGCTGCTACTAGCTGTCCTCTCCATCTTCCAATCAAATGGGTAGCATCTACAGCCAAATAGGGCCTATAACCATCTAGAAACCCCTGCCAGCAAGCCTTGAAACAAACAAAAGCCCTTCTGAAGCACTCCTTCTCAAATGACTTCCTTTTTACTTTGAATGGAACTGTATGCTTGTCAATCTCTACAACACTCCCTGTACTTGCCATCTCCACTTCAGCTTTGAAAGTGTAAAGCAGCTGAAAACTGTCATTCCATTGACCATTAATTCTGTCAAGAGCCTTTTCCCTAGCATTGAAAATTCTCATGTAAGGAATTTCTATCTTGTAATTCTCAAAAAGCTTCCCATGGAGTGCTATTGGACCAAGTCCAGGTTCTTCTCTCAGCCAATCCAATATAGCATCTGCCACCCACCTAGTTTTTGCTAGCTTGGTTTTGGCCTTCCCCCCTCCCCCTTCAGGTGGACAGGTGTGCTTGTGTGGGTTTTTCTTTATCTAAAACAAAATAAAAGGGTAAAAAATAGTTAAGAAACCTTACTCAATGATCTGAAACTAAATTACTAATTGAACTTGGATTACCTGAATATATTTGCTCTTTCTCATATGAGATGCATGCAACTTCCACCTACACCTAGGATATGGACAAAAAACTGTGAACCTTGCTAGCTCACTCCTTTTAATCTTATAGGTGTTTTCAGATATAATGCACCATGTAGTCACTGCATTCCGACAGTCCACCATTGATTGGAAAATGGTACCTACACTAAGCTCAGGTTTTTCCCTGTTCCACTCAATTGTTGGCATGTCATCACCATTGTATTCATCCTCGATTAAGCTGTCCATGTTCTCCACCTTCTCTTCATCATCAGTGTCATCAAACCTAGCTTGGCTGATGGACTCCTCTGTATATTCATCATCCACTGCTTGCTGACTGGCTACATCGACCAGTTCAGGAAACATCATCTCGTCTTCATCATCATTTGTAGGCACTGCCTCGTCAGGTTCTGCATCTTCTTCTACACCAACTGCAGAACGTACACGAGAAGCAGCAGTTGAATCGGAACCAGAATTGGCAGCAGGCATGTTGTGGCTCCATGAACCACTTGCTTTACTTGGTGTCGACCTACAAGGAGTGCCGGGGTGCTGGCTATTAGCACAAACAGATGATGTCTGAACTCCCTTGCCCTTCACCCTTTCTGCGCGTGGCTGAAGCACATCGATTTGGAGTTTACCGAATCGGCAGCCGGCAATCCCAGCAAAAAGCAACGGCATATGATCGTCACAAGTTAGTGGGAGAAATCTTTGCTCGTCACTGCTGAAGTAATTCAGTTCAACAGCATCAGCATCACTCCAGGGATAGGTGTTTCAGAGCTCAGCTCACAAATCTTTGAAAGATATGCTGGTTTCTACCACTTTGGGATAGATAAATGATGAAATTAAATGTGGTTTAGTACCATGCAGCACACTAGTTTCCATTCTAATCGCCAGCCGAAAAGCCAGCGCGGGATCTATCCTATTTTGTTGAAACAAAGGCTTCAGTTAGCCGGGTAAAATCGAGCACAAATTCGAACGATTCAAGCAAACAGAAGTCAAATACGGCCTACAATATGACTTAGAACATCAATTCGAGAGGAAACGATGCTTACTCAGGTTTAATCCATGAATTATCTGCCGCGGACTCGACCCAATCCTCTCCATGGTCGACTGCCTTCCGGGCGTCCTCACTCAACATCGCTATGTAAGCCCAGATGGGAAGGTGGGCTATATCTGGCGGAGACGCGGTGTCACCGAAGAACGGAATAGGGGCATAGGGTGGAGTAAACAATTGCGGTGGACGCGGCACGACGCCGGCGGAGGGGGCGGGGCGGCGCGGTGCGGTGCGGCCTGTCTAGATCTATTTCAGATTCAGACAAGCTGCCCAATATGTGTCTCCTTGCGGTCCCACCCGTCAGCAAGCAACGGTCAGACGAAGACTCAGCCCCACTCGTCAGCAATTAACGGTCAAGACGGCAAACACTTGCTATGAGCATTTGTGAGAGTTTCAGCTAAGGAAGAGGGGGAAAGTGAGCAAACTTTTGGAGCGTGGGAGAAAGTGAGCACAACTAAGGAACCAGGGGCACTAATTTAAATATCACTTGTTTTTATGTCAAACGATAGACTATTGCTTTGAATCACTCATGTCTTAATATTCATGCCATGATTAGATATATGATCAAGATTATGCTAGGTAGCATTCCACATCAAAAATTATCTTTTTTATCATTTACCTACTCGAGGACGAGCAGGAATTAAGCTTGAGGATGTTGATACGTCTCCGTCGTATCTATAATTTTTTATTGTTCCATGCCAATATTCTACAACTTTCATATACTTTTGGCAACTTTTTATACTATTTTTGGGACTAACATATTGATCCAGTGCCCTGTGCCAGTTCCTGTTTGTTGCATGTTATTTGTTTCGTAGAAAACCCATATCAAACAGAGTCCAAACGGGATAAAAACTGACGGAGATTTTTTTTGGAACATTTATGATTTTTGGGAAGAAGATTCAACGCGATACGACGCCCGAGGGGGCCACGAGGCAGGGGGTACGCCCCAGGGGGTCAGGCGCGCCCTGGGCCCTCGTGGCCACCCCATAAGGCGGTTGGTGCCCTTCTTTCGCCGCAAGAAATCTAATATCCGGATAGAGATTGTGTCCAAGATTCAGCCCAATCGGAGTTACGGGTCTCCGGGGATATAAGAAACGGTGAAAGGCCAGAATCAGGAACGCAGAAACAGAGGGAGACAGAGAGACAGATCCAATCTCGGAGGGGCTCTCGCCCCTCCCACACCATGGAGACCATGGACCAGAGGGGAAACCCTTCTCCCATCTAGGGAGAAGGTCAAGGAAGAAGAATAAGAAGAAGGGGGGCTCTCTCCTCGCTTCCGGTGGCACCGGAATGCCACCGGGGCCATCATCATCACCATGATCTACACCAACACCTCCGTCGTCTTCACCAACATCTCCATCACCTTCCCCCATCTATCTACAGTGTTCCACTCTCACGCAAACCGATGTACCCTCTACTTGAACATGGTGCTTTATGATTCATATTATTATCCAATGATGTGTTGCCATCCTATGATGTCTGAGTAGTTTTCGTTGTCCTATCGGTAATTAGTGAATTTCTATGATTGGTCTAATTTTCTTGTGGTTATGTTGTTGTCCTTTGGTGCCCATCATATGAGCGCACGCGTGGATCACACCATAGGTTTAGTTGTATGTTGATAGGACTATGTATTGGAGGACAAGAGTGACAGAAGCTTCAACCTAGCATAGAAATTGATGCATACGGGATTGAAGGGGGGGCCAATATATCTTAATGCTATGGTTGGGTTTTACCTTAATGAATGTTAGTAGTTGCGGATGCTTGCTAATAGTTCCAATCATAATTGCATAGAATTCCAAGTCAGGGATGACATGCTAGTAGTGGCCTCTCCCACATAAAACTTGATATCGGTCTAGTAAAGTAGTTAATTGCTTAGGGACCATTCTGCAACTCCTACCACCACTTTTTCCACACTCGCTATACTAACTTTATTGCGTCTTTATCTAAACATCCCCTAGTTTTTATTTACGTGCTATTTATATTCTTGCAAACCTATCCAACAACACCTACAAAGTCCTTCTAGTTTCATACTTGTTTTAGGTAAAGCGAACGTTAAGCGTGCGTAGAGTTGTATCAGTGGTTGATAGAACTTGAGGGAATATTTGTTCTACCTTTAGCTCCTCGTTGGGTTCACACTCTTGCTTATTGAAAGAGGCTACAATTAGTCCCCTATACTTGTGGATTATCACATCACGTCGATGTTGTGTAGGCAAAGGAGGTCTTTGAAGTAAGGTAGATCCCACACTCATGTCTTGTGAGTCCAGGCGTGTTGCAAATTATACCCCTTGGAATACCTTATGCGCTCTGGATCTGGCTCTAGAGCGTTTAACTGATCCAGTATCTCTTGGCCTGTCAACGGAGGTGGTGCAGACTCTTTCACAACTCTACCTTTGATGAAGTTCTTTTTGTCTTTCCCGAACTTCTGGCGAGGATGCGAGAATGGTCTATGCATGTCGAAGCCAGAAAACTTCCGACCGGCCTCAAGCCAACAAAACTGAAGAGCTCCCTTGCATGTGGGGCACGGGAACCTTCCATGCACACACTAGCCAACGAATAGCACATACACCGGCAAGTCATGCGTGGAGTACATGTACCACACACGCATTATGAAGTTCTTTTTGCTAAAGGCGTCGTATGTCTTGAACCCATTATCCCAGGCTTCTTGCAATTCGTCCTTCAGCGGCTGAATGTACACATTCATATTCTTCCCTGGATAGTTCGGCCCTGGAATTATCAACGTCAGGAAAATGTTATTTCTTTGCATAATCTCTCCGCGGAGGAGATTGAGTGGAATGACAAATACGGGCCAACAACTGTATTGGGTTGCCATCAAACCAAACACACTGAACCCATCCATGCTGATGGCGACTCGAGGATGCCTCGGATCTGTCGCTTTGTCATCATGTAATGCATCGAAGTGCTTCCACGCTTCACCATCTGATGTTTGCACCATCATCAGCTTCCCATCTACATCTAGTTGGCTTCTTTTGCTCGTTTTGTGCCATGTCATCTGTCTTGCCGTCTCTTCGACCATGAAAAGATATTGAAATCTTGGTACGATTGGCATATACCGAAGAACATTAACGGGGATTTTGGTCTGCGTCTTCTCACCCATACCGTTGTCTACCACAACATACCTGGATGACTTGCAAATGGGACAATAGTTCAAGTCTGCATACTGAAGCCTAAATAAGGCACATCCATTCTCACATGCATGTATCTTCTCATAGGGCATCTTAAGAGCACGGAGGATTTAGTCTGACTAGTACAGGTTTGCAGGTAGTACGTGGCCTTTGGGTAGAAAACGTCCAAATACTGTCATCATTGCGTTATAGCATTCTCTGCCCAAGTTGAATTGAGCCTTCAGAGACATTATTTGTGAGATGGCATCCAGCTGACAAAGCTCAGTGTGCTCATGGAGAGGACGTTTTGAAGACTCCAACATTTCATTAAAGGCCTTTGCAGATTCCTCCATCTCATCGTCCGAGTCCTGAGCATCATCAAAGTCTTGCACCATGTCTTGCATCCCGGTACCATGCTCGTCGGTGCGACGACGAAGCACCTCAGCTCAGCCGAGTTGGCCAGACTCGCCATGAAATGTCCACACTGTATAATCTGGCGTAAAATCGCTCTTTTGCAAGTGTTTGCCCATTTCATCCTCTATCCTCTTGTGCCAATTGTTGCACCCTGCACAGGGGCACCAGGTTGTCCTCTGGCCATTTGCAAATGCGGTTCTCAGAAACCCCTTGGTTTTTGTTAACCATTCAGTTGTCATGTTTTTCTGACTAGTGTGACCGGTGGACATCCATGCACGATCACTCATCTTGCCTAGCTACTGGACACATAAGAAATATATATATATATATATATATATATATATATAAATTAATCAGCATGTATATATTCATCAGTTAATGGAGTTTGTCACTTTTATTACGTCCATGCAACCTAGATGTTAATAGGTAAGATAGGTCCTAATCCCAACCGAGTATGTGTAGATTGGGTTTGTTTTCCCATGCTCTACTCCAGATCTAACACAAAATTTCGGCAACACCTCCCTGTTGTTCTCCTGATACACGTCTCGGCAATAAGCAGAGAGGATGTGTACCCGGAGAACAACAGGGAGGCACTGGCGAAATTCTGCATCGGATCTGGAGCAGAGCATATGGGAAAACGAACCCAATCTACACATACTCGGGCTGTCCATGGATAACGTTGGACAATTCAAAAGAATCACGGTTATAAATATGCAAATGCATGCATATTTATAGATGTAACCCTTTCAAATAGGAGACGCATAGTGGTCACACATACTGATGATTGAAGACATCTATAGCTAGAAAGTTTCATCGGCACGAACACCGGAACAGAGCAAATCAAGGGGGGAGGAGATGTCATTTGTGCTAACCCAGGAACGCAGGGGAAGAGCTTGTCGAACACTAGACCCTCATAGCAACGAAAAAACTGCACATTTAAATTGAAAGATAAGTTTCATAGCAATATTGTTTTTTCCGTCAACCTAACTAAATATTTACAACAGGACGAGTGGGTTAGGGGTTCCTCGGTGTCGATAGAACCCTAAATAGCAAGTATCATCGGTGCAAGATACATGAGGCGCTCGGTGTTGAACACTAGATCCACGTCCCACAAGTAACCCCGGCACCCGGTGTCCCGCAACAATAGTTCTGGTGGCCGATGACGGTCGAACACCTTAGCAAATTTGTTTGACAGCCTTTGCAATGAGGATTAAAGCCAAGTTTTCAAAGTTCAAACAACCAAACCGAGTTGAGTTAGTTTGGGTGTTTCAAGTTTCAACACTTAGCTTTCAATTGTCATCTCAGAGGCTGCCAGACAAATTCGCGATGGATTTCGACCGACATCGATGCTGAGAACTATTGTTGCGGATGCAGGACCCCTGTGTCACTTGTGGGATGTGGATGTAGTATTCGACACCGACGGCCACATGTATCTCGCACTGACGATAGTTGCTATTTAGGGTACCATCGACACCGAGGAACCCCCTAACCCACTTGTCCCCGGGTAAACTAAATTAGCATGCATTCAATAAGCAAAACTACATCATCTCTTGTGTCCGTACATCGTCGAATATTATCACTAATACATCTCGAATAGTATCATACATATAGCATCGCTAATACAGCTAGAACCATAGCGAACGATGGGTATCGGCATGAGTGGTGGACACCCAAAGAGAAGGAACCATCACAGGATCATAGCTCTAGTGAGGTCCTTAAAGAACCTGACAGGTATTGTCGAACCTACCCTCCAACGCAACCATGTAGCGACGGACGTGCTCGTCCTCCTCGCTGACACGGTGGTGTACCACCTTCACGGTGTCCGAAAGCCTCGGCACCGTCACTGGCCCACGCGACCGCCACCAAACAAGGTTCGGGTCAACGACGGGCTGGCTCCTCACCAAGCTGCGTCCCCGGAAGGTAGAACCTCCTAGTACCATCCCGACAGAGCCCAATCTCGGGCATGGCCCCTCTAATCGAGCAGGCCTCCTCCGCTGAGTCGACGATGAGGATGTGGGATAGGCATTGTCGACGTCGATGCGGGAATAAATGCTTTAACTAAAAAAATAACAAAAAAATTCACATGTTCAAAATAAACCAGAAACTTAACCTAAATTAAACTAATTAAACTAAACCTAAACTAAACCAGAAACTTAACCTAAACTAAACTAAACTAAACCTAAACCTAAACTAAACTAACTAAACTAAACAAAACCTAAACTAAATTATACTAAACCTAATTAAACTAAATCTAAAAAAATAGAAGAAGAAAAGTCTCACCTTGGAGCAGCCGGGGCGGCGAGGCGGGGCGGCAGGGCGGCTGGGGCGGGGC